>NW_020905640.1:0-964 GCF_003984885.1 Neopelma chrysocephalum | reverse complement strand
TGCTTTGGGGAGCACAGATGGGGTTTGAGGGGCACAGGGGGGTTTGGAGGGGAAAAAGGGGCTTTGGGGGGCACAGGAGGGTTTGGGGGGCAGAGATGGGGTTTGGGGGGCAGAGATGGGGTTTGGGGGCACAGATGGGGTTTGGGGAGGCACGGGGGGGTTTTGGGGGGTACAAGGTGCTTTGGGGGACTTGGGAGCATTGGGAGCTTTGGGGGGGGTTAGGGGGGCACAGAAGGGGTTTTGGGGAAGGGAGGATTTTGGCATCTTGGGGGTTTTTTGGGGGGGCTGATTTGGGGGTTTTTCTCAGGTTCCCCACCTGCTGCCCCCACTGCTCCTCCAGCTCCTCCAGGTTTTTCTGGGCCAGGGTTTGGATGCGGGGAGGGGATTTTTGAGGAGGGGTATTTCGGGAAGGGAGGATTTGGGGGTTTGGGGTTTTTTGGCTTCCCCACCTGCTGCTCCCACTGCTTCTCCAGCTCCTCCAGGACTTTTTGGGGCCAGGGAATTGTTCTCTCCCCAGGACAATTCCAGGGGGTTTTGAGGGGTTGGGGGGTTTTTGAGGAGGGATATTTTGGGAGGGGAGGATTTGAGGGTTTGGGGTTTTTTTGGGGGGTCGATTCAGGGTTTTTGGGATGCCCACCTGCTGCCCCCACTGCTTCTCCAGGTCCTCCAGGTTTTTCTGGGCCAGGGCATCATACTGGGCCCGCAGCTCCCCCAGGACCTTGCCCAGGTCCTGCGCCCTCGGCGCGTCCACCTCGACCGTGAGCGCCGAACCCTCCACCTGCGCCCGCAGCCCCTGCACCTCCTGGGGGGACAGGGGATGGTTAATTCTCCCCAAATTCCTAAACACTCATTCAACAAAACCACCTCAACCAACACTATGATGCCTTAAGCCCCCAATGGTTTTTTATTTTTCTGATTTTTGTGAGCCTTATAAGTTTTATAAGTAGCAGAGGAAGATTTTAAA
>NW_020905639.1:0-647 GCF_003984885.1 Neopelma chrysocephalum | reverse complement strand
ACTGGGAGGGGATTGGGAGGGGACACTGGTCACACTGGGGGGCACTGGGAGGGACTGGGGGGGCACTGGGAGGGGCTGGGAGGGGACATGGGGACACCAGTGTGGCACTGGGGGGCACTGGGAGGGGACACTGGTGACACTGGGGGGCACTGGGAGGGGATTGGGAGGGACTGGGAGGGGACACTGGTGACACTGGGGGGCACTGGGGGGCACTGGGACGGACTGGGAGAGACTGGGAGCAGACAGAGGGACACCAGTGTGGGACTGGGAGGGGACACGGGGACACCAGTGTGGGCCCTGGGGGGATCCCAGTGCTCCCAGTTTGATCCCTGAGGGGATCCCAGTATCCCCAGGAACCCAGTGATGATTCCTGAGGGGATCCTGGTGCTCCCAGTGCCCCCAGTTTGAGCCCTGAGGGGATCCCAGTATCCCCAGGACCCCAGTGATGATTCCTGAGGGGATCCTGGTGATCCCAGTGCCCCCAGTTTGATCCCTGAGGGGATCCCAGTATCCATTAAAACCCAGTGATGATTCCCGAGGGGATCCTGGTGATCCCAGTGCCCCCAGTTTGATCCCTGAGGGGATCCCAGTATCCACAGGACCCCAGTGATGATTCCCGAGGGGATCCCGGTGATCCCAGTGCCCCC
>NW_020905638.1:0-778 GCF_003984885.1 Neopelma chrysocephalum | reverse complement strand
CAGACACTGATACCAATACCTGACCACTCCTGCAGGGAATGAGCAAAGACAGGACCTTTTGCTCCTAGAAGCTCCCTGCAGGAGGACTAACAGACACGATTATTGCCAAACAAACAAAAGATGGCTTAAGTCAATTAATTAATTTATTAATTAGGTTAGTTAAGTAATTAAGTAATTTAATTAATAATTACTATAATATGTAGTTATAATATTTAGATAGACTATTTTAGATTTGCTTTGTAGATGGAGTTACATAAGATAGATATAGTTATATAAGATAGATATACTATATTTACATATTATATTATTTACTATACATATAGGGGACGTAGATAGAAGCTTGCAGTTGGGTTATGGGAATTAGAGACAAGACAAGATATAAGATTAGGAAGATTTCCTGTAGTTTCCCTTTAAGTACCCTTTACCTCTACCTACCTCTTTAACTCACATTTATTGTTAAATAAAATCTGTATTAAATAAAATCCGTATTAAAAAAAATCCACCTGTTGTCAGCAAATGGTCTCATTTACACCTGAATTCGGGCTGAGGCATCTCTCCCTAATCGGATCAGAACACAGGGGCAGGGACACCTTCCCCCACACCAGCTGGCTCCAACTCCGTCCAACCTGGCCTTGGACACTTCCTGCCATGGGGCAGCCACAGCTTCTCTGGGCAACCTGGGCCAGGGCCTCACCTCCCTCCCAGGGAACAATTTCTCCCAAAAAGTCTCCTCTCCCAGAGGTCACTCCCTGGGGCCAGGCTGCAGTGTGTTCCTCCC
>NW_020905637.1:0-581 GCF_003984885.1 Neopelma chrysocephalum | reverse complement strand
GTCCTTCTTGCTTCCTGCCCCAGGCCCCAAGCTGAGGACGGAGAGCCTGGAGGACAAATCCCCCCGTGAGACCCTGGTGGGAGAGGCCGTTTTGAAGGGCTCCACGGTGCAGGAAGGCAGCGGGGAGGAAAAGGGCCGGAGATCCCCCCGCAGGAGGGACTCCAAAGCCAGCCCAGGGTGCTCTGAGGAGGAAAGACCCAGCCTGTGCCGGGAAGATGGCCAGAGCTTGAGGCAGAGCTGTGAGCTGGTGGTCCCTGAGCAGCCTCCCAGCAGGCAGAAGCCCTTCAAATGCTTGGAATGTGGGAAGAGCTTCAGGAGCATCTCCCACCTGATCCGACACCAGCACACCCACACTGGGGCACGTCCCTACATGTGTGGGGAATGTGGGAAGAGCTTCAGCCAGAGCTATCACCTCTCCACCCACCAGCAGACCCACAGTGGGGAGCGACCCTACACATGTATGGAATGTGGGAAGAGCTTCAGCCAGAGCTATCACCTCCGCATCCACCAGCACATCCACACTGGGGAACTGCCCTACACATGTAGGGAATGTGGGAAGAGCTTCAGTGACAGCTCCACAC
>NW_020905636.1:0-996 GCF_003984885.1 Neopelma chrysocephalum | reverse complement strand
CCCAGTATTAATATTTCTAATCATCAGTAGTGTGGGTAGAATTAATTTGATAGTTTGGAGAAAGACCAACTGTCAGAGACTGAAATAGTTAATGATTTATGCATTCTAGGATTGCCAAGGGACTTTTGCAGGCTTTTGACTTTTGCATTATGCCTCTGATGGGCAGTTGGGCCCATCCCTCCCTTCAGAGCTGAAGGTGTTGAACCCTAAAAAGGCAAGAAGATGCCTCAGATGGGCAGCTGGGCCCACCCCCCTCTCTGCCAATGTTGAAAGGTGGGAACCAGGCCAGACCCAGAGGCTCTGTGCAAGCCCAGGGAGAGGCTGGAGGGTCGAGACACGGCCCGTGACACTGATCATGGATATAAGAACTCACAGCTCCTTGGAGTGGGGGGGTTTCTCCTTCTCCCCCACCGCCTGCGGATCAAGACCACCACTCTCAAGATCACCAAGCTACATCCCTGGATCCACTGAGTGACCACTGCTCTCAAGGTGGCCAAGCTGCATTGCTGACTCCAGTGAGTGACCATCACTCTCAAGGTGGCCAAGCTGCATTGCTGACTCCACTGAGTGACCACTGCTCTCAAGGTGGCCAAGCTGCATTGCTGACTCCAGTGAGTGACCATCGCTCTCAAGGTTGCCAAGCTGCATCGTGGGATCCAGTGGGCGGTGACTATATACATTTCTTTTTCACTCTCATCTTTTCTTTACTCTTATCCTGTTTTCTGTCCCCTGTGCCTTTCCCCCCCCCAAAGGTTATCTTTATGTTGCATCGTTATATGGCACGACGTGCCCTGCCCAGCGCAGTTGCGTTCTCAGTAGCATGGCTTCAATACTTGTGATTGCTGCCTGTTCAAGAACAGATGTATTGGTCACATAATCTGACCAGTGGATGTTCAGGATTGTACGGAGGCAGCGTTGATGGAAGCGTTCTGGGAGACGCAGGTGGTGGCGGTAGATGACCCATGTTTTGGAACCATATAAAAGAGTAGACAGCAC
>NW_020905635.1:0-388 GCF_003984885.1 Neopelma chrysocephalum | reverse complement strand
TTTGCTGACCCTGACAATCCTTTGTGGTTTCAGTTTTAATTAAGGGTCGTAATGTTACTTTCTCGTCATCAGCTGTCAATGCAAACGTTAGGTTTTGCTCTTTATCAGAATAACACTCATTTACCATCTCCCAAACTCCTCCACTGAACACACAAAGTCTGAGTCACAGGTTCTACATCCTGCAATTCTTCCCTTTAGCTTCTCTCTCATGTGCATTCCAAAGCTCTGGGTGAAGCTTTCCAACATGGTGCTCACCAGCAGCAGCCCCTCTACCTGCATCTCTTTTTCCTTCTCCTCACTGAATTGAAAGTATAATTCCTTCACCAAATCTTCTAAAGAGTTGTATCATTTCATGTTCAGATTTCTGAGTAACCAATCACTCATTATC
>NW_020905634.1:0-322 GCF_003984885.1 Neopelma chrysocephalum | reverse complement strand
AGAATATCTTACTACTCTCCTTGGGACAACGGAGAGTCACGTTGGAGCGACTGCCAGCAGCCTCCGCCTCCAAAGGTCGACAAGGCCTTACCAGCCCTCACTCCCCAAGCCGACAGACTCAACAGCAGGGAAACCTGCACCTCCAAAGGCGCCGGAAGGAAAGAGAGCCAAGGCCTTTCCTCCCTTCTTCTTCTACCCCAGCTGACGTCAAAATCGTAGGGAATACCGGGTAAATCTGGGCACTTTCTTGGTTACAAACTGGTCCCCAAGGAAGGCCTGGGCCAAACTACCACCGAGAGGGAAGCTGAGAGGCTGAGTTTTG
>NW_020905633.1:0-789 GCF_003984885.1 Neopelma chrysocephalum | reverse complement strand
TGTAAGCCCCCCTAAATCTCCTATAGACCCCTCTAAACCCCCCAAAATCCCCTTGAGACCCCAATAAATCCCCAGAACCCCCCCAGATCCCCTCTAAACCCCCTTAAATCCCCTATAGACCCCCTGTAAGCCCCCCTAAATCCCCTATAGATTCCTCTAAACCCCCCTAAATCCCCTATAGACCCCTCTAAACTCCCCAAAATCCCCTATGGACCCCCTGTAATCCCCGCTAAATCCCCTATAGACTCCTCAAATGTCGCGACGGAAAGCCACGGACGCTCAATGTGAGAATCCAGGAACTTCGTTTATTGTAGATTGACAGCAGCTTAATATACACTGTATAATAGGTTCATACATATTGCAGGGATTAAGCTCATTATTGGTACTTGTCAAGTGGTGATATCATCTTAACTCCCTTGCTTTGTTTACACAGGTGGCTCATCAGTTGCCCTTGTTTTGGTAATGCCAACCTCTTGTTTATCACCCAGCTTTAACACATCAAAGACACTGTTGCTTTCTCATGCCTTGCTGTCTCAGAGCAAGGCACGAGCTAATTCCTTACACTCTAAACCCCCCCAAAATCCCCTATAGACCCCTGTAAGCCCCCCTAAATGCCCTATAGACCCCTGTAAGCCCCCCTAAATCCCCTATAGATCCCCTCTAACCCCCCAAAATCCCCTATAGAGCCCCTGTAAGCCCCCCTAAATCCCCTAGAGACCCCCTCTAAAGCCCCCAAAATGCCATATAGACCTCCTGTAAGCCCCCCTAAATCCCCTAGATACTCCCCCC
>NW_020905632.1:0-768 GCF_003984885.1 Neopelma chrysocephalum | reverse complement strand
ACACTCGGCTCACTGGTGATGGAGAGCTCAGACAGGCCCCATCCCAACCCCTTCCCATCCCAAGCCCCACTTCATTTCAATCCCTTTTCCATCCCCATCACCCCTTTTGCATCTCCATCATCCCTTTTCCATCCCCATCCCTTTCCAATCCCTTCCTATCCCCATTCCAATCCCTATTCCATTTCCCCCACCCTGATCCCCATCCCATTCCAAACCCTTCCCACCCTCATCCTCCATCCCATTCCATCCCAATCCCTCCACATTCCCATCCCCATCCCACACCACTCCCACTCCCTTCCCAATCCCCGTCACGTTTCTCCCCCCATCCCAAACCCTTTCCATCCTTATCCCCAACCCATTTCCTCCCCATTCCCATCCTGTGGGACACTCATGAGCATTCCCAGGGGCTATAAATAATATATATATATGCCCCAGGGAATATATATATTATATATATAAAAAACATATATTCCCTGGGGCAGCACGGGGCTGGTCACAGTCTCCCAGACACAGGTACTGGGACAGGATTCCTGGATCCCTCAGCCCGGGAAGGGCAGCGGGAGCGTTATCAGCTCCGGGATGGCTCCGGGGCTCCGGCGCTAACCCAGTTATCGGGGATGGATGGACGGCTGCGAGCCGGGATGGATGATGGATGGAGGGACGGGGGGCTGGATGGATGGGGCCGTCACGGCTCCCCGCCGCCCCCCCCAGGCCCGGACAGGGATAAAAGGCGATTCCCGGGTGCGGGAGCCGCATTTCCCCCCCCCC
>NW_020905631.1:0-569 GCF_003984885.1 Neopelma chrysocephalum | reverse complement strand
TTTTTTTTTTGGGGTGCAGCCGGACCTCCTCTGTGCCCTGAGGGGGGAAATTGGGGTTTGAGGGGGGTATTTTGGGATCCCTGACCCCCATTTTGGGGTCCTGGACCCTGGGGTTTGGGAGGGGGTATTTTGGGGTCTCTAGCCCCCATTTTTGGGGTCGCTGACCCCCGTTTTTTTGGGGGTGTAGCCGGACCTGCTCTGTGCCCTGGGGGGAACATTTTGGGGTCCCTGACCCCATTTTGGGGTCCCTGACCCCTGGTTCTGAGGGGGGTATTTTGGGGTTTGGGGGGGTTATTTTGGGGTCCCTGACCCCCCCTTTTTTTTGGGGGGTGCACAGCCAGACCTTCTCTGTGCCCTGCGGGCCCGGGGGCACCGGCCCGAGGCCGTCGGGGGGCTGCGGGTGCTGGGGGGGTCCCTGAGGGGGCCCCTCACCAAGATGGGGGGACGGATCAAGACCTGGAGGCGCCGCTGGTTCCACCTCGACCCCCACAGGAGGGTCCTGGCCTATTACGGGGGTATGGGGGGAGGGGTCTGGGGGGGTTTGGGGGGGTTTGGGGTGTTTGAGGGGG
>NW_020905630.1:0-1253 GCF_003984885.1 Neopelma chrysocephalum | reverse complement strand
GGGGGGGTCAGGGGGGGCAACGGGACCACCGGGGCTACCTGGGGCCACCTGGGATCACTGGGGACCACCTGGGGTCAATTGGGACCACCAGGGACAAATTGGGGCCACCAGGGACCACCAGGGACTCCTTGGGGCCACCTAGGAACAACTGGGACCACCAGGAGCCAACTGGGACCACCAGGAACCAACTGGGACCACCAGAGACCACCGGGGACCTCCAGGGATCACCAGGAACATCCAGGGACCACCATGGACCGATTGGGGCCATCAGGGACCATTGAGGACCACCACGGACCATCAAGGGCCACCTGGGACCACCTGGGGCCACCAGAGACCATCAGAGACCAACCTGGGACCACCAGGGATGAATTGGGGCCATCAGGGGCCACCTGGGACCACCAGGAGCCAACTGGGACCAACTGGGACCACCATGGACCACCATGGGCCACCATGGACACTCTGGGGTCACCTGGGACCAACTGGGACCAATTGGGGCCACTTGGGACCACTAGGGACCACCAGGGATGAACTGGGGCCATCAGAGACCACCGGGGACCACCGGGGACACCCAGGGACCACCAGGGAGGAATTGGGGCCATCAGGGGCCACATGGGGCCACCAGGAACACTCTGGGGCCACCAGGAGCCAACTGGGACCACCAGGGACCAACGGGGATCATCAAGGACCACCAGGGACCACCTTGGACCAACTGGGACCACCAGGGACCACCAGGGGCCAACTGGGACCACCAGGGACCAATTGGGATCTCAGGATGACCCGGGGGAGTCTCTGGGTGCCCCAGGACGACCCGTGGAGACTCAGGATGACCCGTGGTGGTCCCAGGATGACCCAGGATGACCCGTGGGGGTCTCAGGGTGACCTTTGGGGATCTTGGGATGACCTGTGGGGGTCTCTGGGTCTGTCTGGGTGACCCAGGATGACCCTGGGTGACCTTTGGGGATCTCAGGATGACCCGTGGGGGTCTCTGGGTGCCCCTGGGTGACCCTTGGTGGCCTCCCCGCCGCTGGCCAGGTATCTGAAGAAGAGCCACCCGCTGATGAGGGGCTCCTTGGGGCTGCGGGGGGAGACTCTGGGTGACCCCTGGGGGTCTCTGGGTGCCCCAGGATGACCCTTGGTGCCCCAGGATGACCAGTGGTGACCCAGGATGACCTGGGGGGGTCTCTGGGGGTCTCTGGATGACTCAGGGGAGTCTCTGGGTGACCCACAGGGGACTTTGGGTGACCCAGGATGAC
>NW_020905629.1:0-6241 GCF_003984885.1 Neopelma chrysocephalum | reverse complement strand
CCAATACACAAAGGGATTACTCAAAACTGTTATTCTTTTTCTACGTTTCCTCTAGTACCCCACATTGGGAAAGCTAAATTATTGTCTTGATTTAAAGACAATGTGAGCCAGGAGGTAGGACTCCTCCCTCCAAATTATGAAAATTTGAAATTATGAGATGTTAGTAAAATGTAGAAATGAATAATGGTTTTTACTTAAAATGGAGAACAAAACAGAACAAAACAAACAAAGCAGCAAAACACAGTAACCACAGGGGTACAGGAAGAAAATGGTCTGCCTCTCCACCTCCTCCCCTGAAGAGACTGGAGACCACTCAGCCGTGTGGCTCTCCCCTCCCCCCAGCAAACAAAGGGAATACAGGGAGGATGGCGGGGAGCTTTTCCCCATTGATTCCACCCCCTTAAACTAAAACAAAACCTGGGTAGTTATTTCTTTCCTGCTGGTTGTGTGAATTTGGCTCCGATGGTGAGCTGTGTCCAATGCAGGGCTCCCCTCCGAGCGCTGGCAACTTACAGTGTGGGCGTGGCGACGGAGTGAGCTTTGACCTGGCACGGCTGCTGCAGAGGTGGTTTTCACCCCCTGGTGGCTTGCAGCGAGTGTAGATGGCGTGGGTCCAGCTGGTGCCACCTGGGAATGAGGCGGCGAAGGTTGAAAGGCAGCAGTGGTGCCGGTCTGAGCGGCGCGGAGCCGGAGCAGGGCAGGTTCCAGGGGTGCCGTATGTCGCACGGCCAGCAGAGAAAGCACGGGGAGCCGGCGTGGTCAGGGACCTCCTGGGTTCCGTCCCACAAGCGAGAGAGAGCAAACCAGAACTGTTGGCCCCTTTTATTCCCCCAGTTCTTGCAGGACACTCGTTCCAGGGATCCTGCCTCAGTTTTTGTGGGAACCTCCATCTTCCTTCCCCCCCTGCTCCTCCGCAGCCATCAGTGAAAGCATGGTAGTGCGCACCCCCCCTCCCCTTCCCCCAAACCGCATGGTGGCATGGAAAAATTCAGCAAGAAAATCTAAACCAGAACAGTGAGATTTTGTTAAGGTACTCTTGAGAGCGTCTCCCTCTGGCCAGCTATGATGTATCAGCATCTGCTCTGTTAGGTATGTACTATGAAGTAGTCACTGAAATGCTCTTTGCACTGAAGTTGCTTTTGTGTACTTACATTATAGGTTTTCGAACTGAAGGACATATTTTATCTCATCTATGAATGCAGTAAAATGCAGGTAGCAAATCAAGAATGATTCTTCTAAAGTGTTTGATGTCAGAACTGTGACTCACCACTGACACACACCAGTCATAGAACAACATCTGCCGAAGTGGAGAAGGGAACCTGTAACTATGCATATCTATTTTTTGGCATATGGAAATAGTGCCTGCACAGACTCCAGTAGACCTGCAGTTTACAGTAGACTTTGAAGGCTTTTCTGTGCCTGTGGAGAATCTTTGCCTTTTACACAGGCTCAGGATCTAGAATTTGGACCTTTGGAAGATTTTTAATGATCATAGAGCAAATACTCAACTGATTTTATTTCTCTGCAATGAAGCTTGTCAGTGTACTTTAGTATGGAACTTGCCTCTGTGTGAACTGTACTTAAGACAGACTCTTATATTACTCTAAGTCAGGAAAAGTAGTACTCTTTGTATGGATGGATTCTAAAAGCCTTGCTTAATTCATGCATCCTCTCGTGCATGGCTCAACACTGAAATGGCACAGAATTTTTATAAGTTATATAGAAGTTATGTAGATTAATTAAAAATTAACTTGGTGGTCAGACTGGATTTTGAGCTGCTCACACAGTTTCAGAACAGCACACTAAGCAGTGATATGACATGGTTATTGTTTGTAAGAATCTACTCCCCATTTCATTGTTCTTTGTACCAATCTTCCACTGAGTGTTAGCTCCTTGGAAAGGTGCCTGTGAAATGTGTTTGGATTGTTTTTAATGAAGACTATTTCTAGGGGCTTCACCTTTACTCTTGGACTTTAAATTAACCTATTGTTAGGTTGGATTTTGGGGCTCTCAAACCATTACAAGAGTACCTTTCACTTAAGCCCCATCATTACCTAACATTATCCTTTAAAATGGTACTCTACTCTCTGGGTTGTTTCATGAAATTATATGTCTGGCAGAACTGGCAGCAGAGACAGCAAAAAGAGTATCAATCTTACACTGTGGCTATGTCTGTACTAGCAAACTAAATAGCAAAGGTGCAATCTAAAGAATAAGCACATGACTACTTATGCTATGAAGTTGTTAACATGGTTTCTCAGCATGGTTTTCATCTATGCCAACTAGAGATTTCACAGAAAATGCCTAGGCATGATTACAGCATGGCAGAGGTCAGGGACCGTTCCCAACAGGCACTTTGGACACAGCTATAATATTAAGAGATGGGTGCTAGCTATGTTGGGCCATTTGGCCTCAGAGCCAAGAGCATCCCTAACTACTTTTATTTACAGTCTATAGGTCCAAAAAGATATGGAGAGATGTCCTGGTTAGAACGGCTGGGACCAATTCATCCCTGGATGGGTGTAACCCAAAACTGTGTATTCTATAGCCTCCATGCCATTTCCCAAAAACTGCTGTCAGTAGAGGCCTGCAAGGTGGGAAGATGTTCCTGTACCCTTTTATGGAATTCCCCGCTCTGATATCCTTATATGGAATTCCCCGCTCTGATAAGAGGGACTGAGCATCCACATGCCCTTTTTTGGAATTCTCTACTCTGAGGGAGGGACTGAGCACTCCCGCCTGAACTGGAGAGTATATAACTGGGAGTTTCAGAGCCTTGGAGCTCTCTCTCGTGGGACCCAGAGGAAGACAGCAGACCACCGCTGCTCCCAACCAGGCTGAGACCACCACCCTCAACTGGACTGCAATCACCACTTCTGACCAGACTGCAGCAGCTCTCCCACCAGCAGGTTTTATCCCCTCTCCCTTTGCTTTGGACTCGGGGGGTGGGCCAAGGTACACCACTTTTGTTCATACCCCAGGGTGCTGGGTTTGTACATTTGGGTTTTGTGGGTTAAAACCAATTGTCTGTCTGTATACTTGTACTTATTGCATTATTTTAATAAATTGTTATTCTGACTTATAAATCTCTCTTTTGAATTGAGTTCATTTTGCCTTGCTGGTTAACTTTTAAACCAGCACAAGAGAGAAAACAGAGGTCATTTTGTTGAAATAAAGTACCATGAGAGGGTGTCTCAGTTTAATGAGACAGATGTGTTCGCTGAGGAGGGCAAGTTATGAGGAAGACCAAGTTCCCTCCTCTAAGCAATTGTAAATCCCAAATTAAGGGGGTCCAGTTGAGGAAATGTGGAGAAAGAAAAAAATTAACAGCCCTTTATTAAAGAATATATATATGTATAGGTAACCCAATAAAAGAACAAGAAAAAAAAAACAAAACCAAAAAACCATATATCCTGCACACAAATTCCCACCAAGAAAACAACCACAGTTAAGTACTTTTCATCTTTTGGCGCAATTCTAACTAGTGGCCGGCAGGAAGTGCTGTTGGATCTCTGGTGGAGGGGAGGCTGCAGTTGCTCTCTGACAGTTGGCAGGGGGCGCTGTTGGATCTCTAGTGGAGTAGAGGCTGTAGTTGCTCCCTAGTGGCCCGCAGGGGGCGCGTGCTGCAGACAAACCCCACGTGGCAAATGGCGGATCTCAGCTATGCGGATGGTTCAAGACCCCAAGGTGGGCCCCCACCCCTCGGCCACAAAAAAGTGGCAGCTAGTAAGGGACGGGGGGTGTCAGCCCGTCCAGTGAAGAGCAGGGAGACCCAGGAAGAAAGGGGAAAAATTCACGCGATGCTGGCAGTCTCTGTGACAGCAGAGGTGAGGTGCAGTCCTGCAGGGACTCTCCCACTGGAGAAACGAAGTGGAGCTCCCCCAGTCCTTGGCAGCTCCGAGGGGGTACCCAGGCCATAGGCAAAGCAGGATGCGAGGGGGTCTGAGGTGAAAAACTCGCAGCTCGTTCCCATACACACTCTCGCTCCTGGGATCCAAGCAGCAGCTAAAAAAGTGTCCTTCCCAGCAAAAGAAAAAAACACCTCCCCCACTGTTTTTTTCCTAAGCAATTAATCTAGAATGTGCCGATACTTAGCCAGCCCTTTGTGTGCGTGTGGCTTCACTCTGTTCATCCCTTCCCCCCTCCTTTGCTCAACAGTTTGCTTTTACAATGGTAAAGGGAAAAAATTTCTTTAAAACAAGAAAACCTATGACAGAGGGTTAAAAAGTCACTGAATTATAGTACAGAATAAATAAAAGAACTTATGCAAAATGAGGGAATAACCAAACCTTCAGGAACCAAGAGCCATGACCCAAGAAGTAAGAAGAGGAAGACACTATACATCAAAGAAAATGAAGTGTGGTGGGTTGACCTTGGTTGGATGCCAGGTGCCCACCAAGCTGCTCTATCACTCCCCAGCTGGATAAGATAGAGAGAATAAGATGGAAAATGACTCGTAGGTTGAGATAAGGCAGTTTAATAAAGCAAAAGTGAAAGTCTGAGCGTGCACGAGCAAAGAGGAAAATAGCAAGGTTTATTCTCTACTTCCCATCTACTTCCTGGGAAGCAGGGCTTCAACACAAGTAGCAGTTGTTTCAGAAACATTGTAAATAATGAAATGCCCTTCCCTTCCTCCTCCTTCCCTTAGCTTTTATATCTGAGCTGATCAGTTTAATTACCTAGGCAGCCTCATCTCCTCGGATGGTAAGATTGACGGGGAGATAGACAACAGGTTAGCAAAGGCATACAGTGCTTTCGGAAAACTCCATAAAAGAGTATGGCGTAATAAACACCTGAAGAAAAGTACAAAGATCAGTGTTTACAAAGCCATAGTGCTGTCTACTCTCTTATATGGTTCCGAATCACGGGTCATCTACCGTCACCACCTGCGTCTCCTAGAACGCTTCCATCAACGCTGTCTCCGTACAATCCTAAACATCCACTGGTCAGATTATGTGACCAATACATCTGTTCTAGAACAAGCAGCAATCACAAGTATTGAGGCCATGTTGCTGAGAACACAGCTGCGTTGGGCAGGACACGTCTCAAGGATGAAGGACCACCGCCTCCCTAAGACCTTGCTTTATGGTGAACTTGGCACTGGCTGCCGCAAGAGAGGAGCCCCGAAGAAAAGATACAAGGGCTCCCTGAAACAACATCTCAGCCTTGGCCACATTGATCAGCATAACTGGTCTACTCTGGCCTCCAGTCGGGAGGCCTGGAGACACACCATCTATAACGCTGCTGATGCTTTTGAGAAAGCTTGCAGGATCACCCTTGAGGAGAAAAGACAACGCAGAAAGAATTGTGCCTTGCAGAATATACCACCTAAAGAGTCTTTCTGCTGTGCCTTTTGCAACTGGATGTGCCTATCTCGTATTGGCCTTTTTAGCCACCAACGCACTTGCAACAAACGTGGGTAGAGCCCTTCCCAAATCTTTGTTCGCGAAGCCTAGCCATGATATCTGAGCTGATGTCATATGGTATGGAATATCCCTTTGGTTAGTTTGGGTCATCTGGTCTACTCGTGTCCTCTCCCAGGATCTTGCCCACACCCCCTCATCCCCCGTCATTCCTCAACGGGGGGTGGGGGGGGTGGGGGGAGGAATGTTGAGACACAGGGCTGATGCTGAGCCAGCACTGCTCAGCAGTAGCCAAAACACTGGTGTGTTTTCACCTTTCTGGTTACCAATGGAAAGCACAGCACTGTGAGGGCTGCTATGGGAAAATGAACTCCATCTCAGCCAGACCCACTGAACTCTCCACCCCTTATTCCATACAATTTTCATCCTACTCAGATACCACATAATTTATATATCTTCTGACTATTCTATTGTATTTATTTCTTATTACTGAAATCCCTTCTTACCGACACAAAAAACTTAAACTATATTCTTAACCCATCTTTAGACCCAAGAAACAGATTTATACATTTTCATTAACTACTATCCCCCATCCTTTCATAGATAGATATAATTTTCCCATCTAATGGGTTTCTTCCACCCCTCCAGATCTTGGACTACATTCCATCAGGATGGGTACTCAAGACAGGAGATGCAGCACAGTCGATCCTTAGGCACCGACACCAGTCTGACTCCGGTCATTGTCGCACTCTCCTTGCTCCTCTCAAAATTCATTCTTCATAGGTTCATGTCATTCCTGCTACTTTAATTCTGGCAACATACAACTTACACTGAAATAAAGACAAGTCAAAATAAAATAAAAATGTTGCTATGTTAGT
>NW_020905628.1:0-1115 GCF_003984885.1 Neopelma chrysocephalum | reverse complement strand
GATAATTGAGGAACGTTGACTGAGGAGGGGCCCAGGGGAGGTGAAGTTGCTCAGGGGGGGCATTTACAGCCCCTCACCACCAAAGGTCCCATTCTGGACACCCCAAATTGTGGGATCAGCAGCTCATTGGAAGAGGCAAATGTCCCCAGCTTGGTGTTTGAGAGAGAGATGGATGAGAGACGTGAGCAGGGTGCCTGAGGTGCAGCTGATCCCACCTGGACTGTCTCCTTCCTTCCCCCTGAGCAGGGCTGGGAGCACCTGGGGAAATTCCTCTTGTTCCTGCAGTCCCTTCTGTGGGATTTTTCCCACCCTCTGGTTCCCAATGGATTTTGGGCCTGGTCGTTCTCCTCAGGCCGTGACCCGCAGGGAGGTGTTGTGGTGACTCACAGAGGGAAAGGGGAGGAGAAAAGGGGGCCCTGTTCTCCCCACATTTACGTCTCCCTTCCCAATTTCCTGGTGCCCTGGGCTTCCCAGAGTCCCTCAGTAGCTGCACGAGGGGGGGACCAGAGTCAGCAGGAGGTTTCTGTCCTGTTGTCCTGGTTTTGACTGGGATAATGGACTGGTTTACAGTCACCACCCACGACTGGGCCTTGCCTTGTCTCAGCACAGAATCATGGAATCATGGACTGGTTTGGGTGAGAAGGGACCTTAAAGCTCATCCCGTGCCAGCCCCTGCCATGGGCAGGGACACCTTCCACTAGCCCAGGTTGCTCCAAGCCCCATCCATCCTGGCCTTGGACACTTCCAGGGATGGGGAAGCCACAGCTTCTCTGGGCAACCTGTGCCAGGGCCTCCCCCCACAGGGAAAACTTTCTTCCCAATATCCCCCTCAGCCCTGCCCTCTGTCAGTGGGAAGCCATTCCCCCTTCTCCCATCACTACAGGTCCTTGTCCAAAATCCCTCTGCAGCTCTCTGGGAGCCCCTCGAGGCACTGGAGCCTTCTCTTCTGCAGGCTGAACAATCCCAATTGTCCCAACCTGTCCCCAGAGCAGAGGAGTTCCAGCCCTCAGAGCATCTTTGTGACCTCCTCTGGATCCACTCCAGCAGGTCCATTCCTCCTGATCTGGCCCCCCAGAGCTGGAGGCAGCACTGCAGGTGGGGTCTCACCTGAGGGC
>NW_020905627.1:0-1017 GCF_003984885.1 Neopelma chrysocephalum | reverse complement strand
CCGTGCTTTGCTCCAGAGCCTGCTGGGGTGGGGGCAGATGGCAATGGCAGAGGGACTGAGGTGCCCCAAGAGAGCAAAGCCTGCTGTCCCCAGGGCCAGAGAGACACAGGGCTGGGCTGGGCAGCCTGGTAGGACAGGGCTTTGCTGCCTGGGGGGGTCTCTGCCACTGTGGAGGGCCTGGAGGCTTCAGGTGACTCTGATCTGCAGGAAGGACAAGGTGCTGAGGAAAACGTCCTTGGCTTTGGACATCCTGTGATCCAGGAGCACTGTGAAAGTCACTGGTCTGTTCCTTGGCTGCAGCATCACAGGGATGGCTAAGGGTTATCAAGCATTGGAACAGAATGTCCAGGGATGTGGTTGAGTCACCATAGAATCATAGAACTGTTAAGGTTGGAAAAGACCTCTGAGATCATGGAGTGCAACCATTAACCCAACACTGGCATCTTCACCACTAAACCCTGTCCCCAAGTGCCACAGTTCAATGTCTTTTGAACACTTCGAGGGATGGTGACTGTAAGACCCCAGGTTTGAGCTACGAGCTCATGGAAGGGGTTTTACTTTGAAAAATATAAAAGGCACCAAAAATTTCCACCCTACAAACATTTGAAAAAGGCCTTCAGTTCTTTTAATACCTTGAGAGAGACAACAAGGAAGAAGACACTGCACACGTTTTCTCAAGTGGTCAAAACCCACACTTTTACTGGCAAACTTTAGAAAATAAGGGAGCTTGGCAGAAGTTTATAAGGCAACATTCAACCAGAATAGAGCACTCCCCAAAGCATTGACTGATCGCAAGGCAACCCATCCCAGTCAGCTGGATGGTTTATTGACAATGTGTCGCGAGGGGCGGGACCTCTGATGCCATAGAAACCTCTCCCCTCGGATTAGGAAACATTTGGAATTCATGACGTGTTCCAGTGGAGCATGAAAATGAACAGCAATTTTCCTAAAGCCAAGAAGCAAGCAGAAGAAAGCAAGGCCCCAGCAGGTGCAGAGCAAAGGTCCCCCCATCCCTGT
>NW_020905626.1:0-1025 GCF_003984885.1 Neopelma chrysocephalum | reverse complement strand
GGGCTGGGAATATACTGGGATGGGGGTGTGGGATGGACCGGGATGGGGGTGTTGAGCCAGGTCGGGGGTGTGGGGGCTCGGCTGGCCCAGGATGAAGCAAGTTTGCATTTGAGCTCAGTTCTCTCTTCCCAAGATTGCTGTGCCAGATGCAGAGGGAATTTGGGAGGGGGAAGGAGGATGTGAGCCTAAGAGGAGCAAGAAGAAGCAGCTTTCTCCTGCACGTCCTGCTCCGTCTCCCCTGGGCCTCCCCCTCCAGCCCAGCCCAGCCTGGGGGTCCCACTTTGGGCTCCCCGTGACCCCCAGGTGTCTCCTTGCAGGGACCCCTCAGGTCAGGGCTGAATTACTCTTTGATTTGCAGACAAAAAGTGGAAATTGCTGCTGACTGGTTGGATTCCCTCTCCTTTGGTCACTACAGAAAAGCCCCTTTGAATCACTCCCACGGCCACTTGGGGACTCATTGCCCTTCCCTGGGCAGCAAAAAAAAGGTCGCAACTATATTGGCCTGCAATAGTTTTGAACTGCTCTTTGGGACACAAAAGTCCTTTATTTCCCCAAGCCCAGTGTCTTTGGGAGTATTTTCCATGGGAAGTTCCTCTGCTGTTCCCCCCAGGTCTGTTTTCTCCTCCTCTTCCTCTCCCACCTGTTTTTCTCTCCTGGGGCAGGAGGAATTTGGGGGTTGGGGACAGTAAAAAGCTCTGCATCAACAAAACCTTCTTGAAAAATGAAGTGTTTGGGTGGGAAAAATGATCCTTTCAGTTCTTCCTTTGCAGACACAGGCAGTGTTCTTACTTGGAGAATATTTACCTATGGAGGAAATGCCAGGTGTATTTCCTGGTAATAACTGGAATTTGTTGATGTCAAGGTTTAGAGAGAGTTTTAATAAATGTAGAAACTCTTTGCAGCTGCCAGTGCCCCACCAGCAGCATCCACATTCTGTGCCAGGGGATGCTTGTCCTGTTTCTTTGGCTTCTTTCCTTACAAATATTCCACCAATGGCTCTGGTGGGGTCAGTTTTGCTTTGGTGA
>NW_020905625.1:0-1842 GCF_003984885.1 Neopelma chrysocephalum | reverse complement strand
ATGGAGCTGGAATGGTGTCAGACTGGGGTGAGGGACCCCTGTGTCCCTCACTGTGTCCCCCCATGTCCCCACCATACCCCCTGTATCCCCCCATGGAGTTGGAATGGTGTCAGACTGGGGTGAGGGACCCCTGTGTCCCCCACCGTGTCCCCCACTGGGGCTGGGGCAGGGTTAGAGCAGGGTGGGGCTCCTCCATGTGCGTTCTGTGTCCCCCCATATTCTCCTCTGTCTCCCCATATTCCCCTATGTCTCTCCATATTCTCCTCTGTCTCCCCATATTCCCCTATGTCTCTCCATATTCCTCCATGTCCCCCCCATGGGGTGGGGGGTCCCCAGTGACCCCCTCCCATGTCCGCCCCTCTGTCCCCCCATGGGGCTGGGGCAGCACCAGATAGGGGGTCCCGGTGGCCCCACATATTCCCCAGTGTCCTCCCATGGCACCAGGGTGGTCTCAGACCGGGGTGGGCGGCCCCCAGTGTCCCCCCTACAGCCCCCAGTGGGGCCGTGGTGGCATCAGAAGGGGGTGGGGGGCCACCCTGTGTCCCTTCATGGGACTGGGGCAGCGTGAAAGCGGAGTGGGGGTCCCGCTGTATTTCCCCGTGTCCCCCAGAGTGGTGTCAGACCAGACCAGTGTGTGGATCATCCCGTATCCCCCCACGGACCCCGTGCCAGACCGGGATGCTGGTCCCACCACAACCCCCCCACATCTTCCCGCCTCCCCCCTGCACCACCCCCGGTCCCTGTGACCCCCCCACCTCCATCTGCTTGTAGTCACAGACGGCCTGGATGGGGGGCCGGCCCTGCAGGGGGGTCCCGGGGCTCCGCGGCTTCAGCTGCACGATGGTCCTGGCGCGGCGGGCGAGACCCCCCAGCTGCGTCCCCAGCTCCGCCAGCTGCTCCTTCTGCTCCTGCGGGAGCGGGTTGGGGGGCACCTCAGGATTTTGGGAATCCCACGGTTTGTGGGGGGCGTCAAAAATTTAGGGGGATGCCAGGTGTTTTAGGGGAGCTCAGGAATACTTTGGGAGGTCCCAGAGGTTTTGGGGTGGGGTCAGGAATATGAGGGGGGGTCATCCTGGCCTGTTACAGTGGGGGCACGTGTCGAGGGTCACCCCAGAGGCTGCAGTGGGGGTGACACCCCAGCACCCTGCAGCTGGACACCTCTGGGGCTGCAGTGGGACTCATATATTTTGGGGGTCGCCCTGGGGGCTGCAGTGGGACTGGGGTCACCCCTGGAGCGGCCACGGGGCTCACACACTGTGGGGGGGTCACCTCTGGTGGGGTCACCCCTGGGGAGGTCACTGTGGGGGCTCCAGGGGGGCTGGAGGCCAACCCTTGGGTTGTTGTGGGTTCAGGCACTGGGGTCACTCCAGGGGCTGCAGCGGGGAGGGTGGGAGGGAGGGGGGTCACACATTGCAGGGGGTCACACCAGGGTTGCCACGGGGCTGAGAGTCACCCTGTGGGGACCCCCTTGGGGTTGCCATGGGGCTGGGGGTCACCCTGGAGGGGCCACCTTGGGGGGGGTCAACTCGGGGGTCCCCCCCAGAGCCCCATTTGCCCTCACCACGGGGTCCTGCAGCAGCAGGGTCATCCCGGGAGCTCACCCCGGGGATCTTGGGGGGGGTTACCCTGGGGGATCTCATAAGGGTCACCTTGGGGGCACCCCCAGAGTCCCGTTTGCCCTCACCACCAGGTCCTGCAGCAGCAGGGTCATCCTGGGGGCTCACCCCGGGGGTCTTGGGGGGGGGTTTCCCTGGGGATCTCGTGAGGGTCACCTTGGGGGTATCCCCAGAGTCCTATTTGCCCTCACCACGAGGTCCTGCAGCAGCAGGGTCATCCTGGGAG
>NW_020905624.1:0-1184 GCF_003984885.1 Neopelma chrysocephalum | reverse complement strand
TGTGCCTGCCCACGCTGGGCAGGAGCTGCCCCAGGATGGCAGCTCTGAAGCACTCACAGGATGTCCCTGTGAACAGGAGGGGAAGACTGGATCTGAAAATGAAACCTGGAAAGCAGAGAGCAGGAGTGTCATGGTGACACTGCAGGAGAGTTCCAGCCCTGGAGCAAGGTCACAGAAGAAGTGACCCAGTCCATGCCCTGCCCTCAGAAGATCCCACAGCATCCTGGAGATGCTGGAAGGGAGCCCAGCTCTGCTTCACAAGTTCCCAGGGCCTGTCCCTGCCTGTGCTCCAAGGGCTTCCACCCCCCAGGACTGTGCTCAGAGAGCATTCAGGCCTTACAGCGAGAAAGGGGCTCAGGAGGACAGTGTGGAAGTGGCAAGAGAGCAGCTCTGCAAAGACCAAACTCTGCTGCTCCCTGGCAGTGCTGCTGGGCTGGGATTATTGTCCCCTTCCCATTTGCCAATACACCCTGTCCTGCAGTGTGCTGTCCTTTAGGAACATGTGAGAAGAAGGGTCTTGGACAAAGAAGGCACTGCAGGGTCCTTTATTTTGTTTAAATAGTCAGAGAGCACAATTCATCATTTATACATGTCTGGGTCACATTCAGTGGGTAGACACTAAATTAGAAGGCAGATGCATAATAATATTTCATTGTACAGGAAATTATTGCAAGAAGAACCCGATGACCTTCATGAAAAACCTGAGCAGGAAGGCTGGGCCATTAAGGAGTCCCATTCTGAATGCTACACACCAGAAAACCGGGAATTTATTGCTCCTGAAAAGCATCCAGTCAACATTTTTCTCAGGGCATCCTTGATCTGCTGATTCCTGAGGCTGTAGATGAGGGGGTTCAGTGCTGGAGGCACCACCGAGTACAGAACTGACAGGGCCAGGTCCAGGGATGGGGAGGAGATGGAGGGGGGTTTGAGGTTGGAAAATACTGCAGTGCTTATAAACAGGGAGACCACGGTCAGGTGAGGGAGGCAGGTGGAAAAGGCTTTGTGCCGTCCCTGCTCAGAGGGGATCCTCAGCACAGCCCTGAAGATCTGCACATAGGAGAAAACAATAAAAATTAAGCAACCCAGAAAAGGAAACGCACTAAAAGCAAGAAGCCCAATTTCCCTCAGGTATGTGCCTGAGCAGGAGAGCTTGAGGATGTGTGGGATTTCACAGAAGAACTGGC
>NW_020905623.1:0-4440 GCF_003984885.1 Neopelma chrysocephalum | reverse complement strand
TGAGCAGCTGGGGACATTCCACACCCACCCCAACACCAACACCCCAATATTTTCTAATAGAAAAGGGAGGATCTCTATAACACCGAGATGGGACTTACCTTGTCCACCTCCCAGAAATTCGTTTACAGACGTCTTAAAGACTTTATCATTGAGCACGGTCACCCCTTGGATAAGAAATCCGCCAAGGCACTCGCCAAATGGCTGGACAGTAAAAATCACAAATTAACAGACAACACCACAGCCGAAGAATGGCAGGCGATAGGCTACAGCCTATGGCGTGATAATGAAAAGGGGGACCGAAAGGCAAAACAAGCTCTCATTGCCTGGAGGCTAGTTCTGATGGTGCTACAGCACCAAATGATGAGCGAGAACAGCAGCCTCCATGTACCAGCCACCAAACGAGAAAAAACGACTGCGTCACACCAACTGAGGCACTCACAAGATGGCGGGAGGGAGAAGACACCACTACGGCGGACACAAAATGGCGGCGAGGAGGAGGGAGACGGGAGACGCGCGGGACGGAGGCGGGAAAAATCCTCGCGGGAACCATCAGCGCGGGAAAAGAGGGGGCGGGCCCTCGTAGCACCACCCTCCAGACCACCTCCACCTCCTCCTGCGCGCGTCACAGACCCCTCCCCTGAGTCGTCCACGTGTTCGTCCACTCCCTCCAGCTCCACCTCCTCCCCCGAGCGGTCGCCTTCCGGGGGTGAAAGGGGGGCGAGGGGCGGGGCTAGGCCAAAGGTCAAAGCCGGCTTCCGGCAACATGGCCGCGCCCATAGGGCCCATAACAACAAGGCCTACCCCGCCTACCGCTACCGAGACACTAACACTGACGATGACATAGACCTTGATCAACACTCTCCTGAAAGGCACAGTGATATGCCCAATATATGGAAGCCTTTCAGGGAGGAAGCCGCTCAGGCTAATGACACAGAATTTTTAAAAGCATTCCCGATATTTTTGGAAGAGGGAAAAGCTCCGGAATGGAGACCGATCTCCTATCCCATGTTGAAAGATATTAAAAAAGCTATGGTAGAGTATGGCCTGGGAGCGCCATACACGATCGGTCTCCTGGAGTCCTTCTTCCTTGCATACTTGCTGATTCCATACGATATACGAGCTGTCATTAATGGTCTTTTTACCACCATCCAGTCCTCAGTGTTTGAGGCTGAGTGGAAGAAACTAATTGTAACCTACGTAAATGAAAAAATGGAGAGAAGGGGTATCCCAGTGCGGCAGGCAATAGACATGCTCTATGGTGAGGGAAGCTACTCAACCAGAGGGGATCAATCCCGAATTGAACCCAAATTCTTAGAAATTACCAAAGAATTGGCATTAGAGGCAGTGAAAAGGGTGGCGGACGCATACGTCCAAACACCCTCTTTCACCCTCATTAATCAAGGACCAAAAGAACCGTTTATTGATTTTATAACCAGGCTAAAAGAAGCGATTAAGAGACAAGTCAACCAAAAAGAAAGCCAAGAAATTCTATTTAATAAATTGGTAATTGAAAAAGCTAACGAAGATTGTCAAAAGGCACTAAAGATGCTAAAAGATCCCTCTCTGGTTGAGATGATAGAAGCCTGTAAAAACATTGGCTTTAACTCTCATAAAGCGCGTCTATTGGCTGCCGCCTTCACTGGGCCCCAAACATGTTTTAATTGTGGTCAAAAAGGACATTTTAAGAAACATTGCCCCAAAACCAATTCGGAACCCAACCTCTCCAGTGTACCCAAATCCCTCTGCCGGAGGTGCGGGAAGGGTTTTCACTGGTCATCGGCCTGTAGGTCGGTGACCAACATAAACGGTGAACCCCTTCCCCCCAGAAAATCTCCCGCAATGAAAAGGAAAGTCACGTTCAGCTCCCTGCCCGACCTACGTCAATGCTCTTGTGAGCATTCGGGAAACGGGGAGCAGAGCGCTCAGGGGGGCGCGAGGACACAAATAACCCCTCAACCACGCTCCATCTTGCGCCCAACACCGCGCCCAGTCACCCCGTAACTGGGAAACCTCCGGCAGAACTTGTCCCTCCTCAAAATCATTGCACTCCCTTGAATTGGATAACCCTCACAGTCGCACACCCGTTACCTCTCCTAAATCAATGTGAACAGATAATTAAGGTTACGCCATCTACCGAAATAGACCCAAATACCATATACTTAATTGTCTCTCATCTTTCGGCTGTGGCAAGGGGCATTTTTGTGGCTCCCACACTCCTGACAGGGTTGACAAATTCTAACATCGCCATTTGTCTAACTGTTCACCTTCCACCCTTACAGTTGGAGGACTGCTTCCCGGTGGCAAAAATGATCCCCACTGACGATCTCCTCTGTGCGGTGTCGTGGGAAGAGGAACGAGGAGAAGACTCACTGATGGAAGTCCATTGGGCAACTTCAGTGAGAACCTCCCGACCCTTACTAACGTGTCGCGTTCTCTTCCCTTTGTCTAGACACCCGCAGAGGGTGACGGTGGAGGGTCTTTTAGACACGGGAGCAGACGTTACCATCATCGCCTCCAAGGACTGGCCACCCAGTTGGCCAGCCCACACGACAGATACAAGGGTCCGCGGTGTGGGAGGTGTCCAATACCCTGTCAGGAGTCGGGAAATGGTAACAGCATACGGGCCAGAGGACAGACCTGCAACTCTACAACCGTATGTATTAAACATACCAGTCACACTATGGGGAAGAGACGCCATGGAACAGTGGCAACTAACACTCGGGACGGAAGAAAATTTTTAGGAGGGGTCACTGAACAATTGCAGCTGCCCAAACTAACCTGGAAAACAGAAACACCAGTTTGGGTAGATCAGTGGCCCCTTCCCAGACAAAAGCTGCAAATTCTCAATGACTTAGTTAATCAAGAATTGGCTAAAGGACACCTGGAGCCTTCCACCAGTCCCTGGAACACTCCAGTGTTCGTCATCAAAAAGTCCTCAGGTGCCTGGAGATTTCTCCAGGATCTGCGCAAAGTAAATGAAGTCCTCGAGCCAATGGGAGCCCTCCAGCAGGGAATGCCTTCTCCATCCATGCTCCCTGCTGAATGGCCCCTAGTGGTGATTGACATAAAGGACTGTTTTTTCCATATATACTTGAATCCGGCTGATTCGGTTAAATTCGCGTTTTCGGTCCCTGCCATCAACGCCTGTGAACCCCATCGCAGGTTCCAGTGGAGAGTGCTTCCACAGGGGATGAAAAATTCTCCAACACTTTGTCAGATGTTTGTGGCAAAAGTGTTGGAACCAATTAGGAAAAAATTTCCGCAATCAATCATCTTCCACTATATGGATGATGTATTGATTTGCGCAAAAACTAAATGGTCAGTCAGAAAAACGTTGGACGCTACAATTGCGGCTCTAAATTCAAATGGATTGGAAATATCCCCTGAAAAGATACAGAGAGAAGCACCTTGGAGGTACCTCGGACTCCAAATTAACGTAAAAACTATAAAACCTCAATCAGTAGAAATTGACAAAAAGGTCCGAACTTTAAATGACCTCCAAAAATTGCTGGGAGCGATCAATTGGATCAGACCTGTGCTGGGGATCACAACCGGTGATCTGCACCCACTGTTCGAACTTCTAAAAGGAGATGCAGATCTGTCCTCCCCCAGATTTTTAACACCTGACGCCAAAAAAGCCCTTGCCACGGTCGAAACAAAGATATCTGAGAGACAAACAAATCGTAGGATGGAGGGACTGCCATCCTCATTAATCATTATCAGAGAAAAACACCAACCGCTAGCGATTTTAGGACAATTTACAACCAGTGGAAAAGACTTCTGTCTGTGGGAATGGTTGTTCCTCCCCCATCAATTTTCGAAAACCATCATAACATTAGCAGAGATGATTGGCAAACTAATCTTCAAAGGCCGCACCAGGTGTTTAGAACTCAGTGGAGAGGAACCAAATTACATCTACCTCCCATTGACTTCTGAACACTTGGAACAACTACTGCAAAATTCTACTGACTTTCAAATTGCCATCGGGGGTTACCCGGGAGAAGTCAAATTCCACCTCCCGGCGTGCCCGTTTTTGCAAAGACTAATCCCAATTCCATTAAAACTCAAAGTTATGCAATCAGACCTACCAATTAAAAATGCAAAAACCATTTTTACCGATGGCTCAGGGAGAACTGGAAACGCAGTAATTGTCTGGAAACAAAAAAATAATTGGCACCAAGATATTCACAAAGTACAAGGTTCTCCGCAAATTGTAGAATTATCAGCAGTTGTTCGCGCCTTCCAAATTTTCGATAAGGAACCCATTAATATCGTCTCAGATTCGGCATATGTTGTGGGCATCGTCAAAAGGATCGAAAATTCATATCTAAAAGAAGTCTCTAACGAAAAATTATATAATTTGCTGAAAAAATTATTATTTCTGATTGAAATTAGAGAATTCAGATATTATATTGTCCACACGAGATCCCACACTACTCT
>NW_020905622.1:0-9175 GCF_003984885.1 Neopelma chrysocephalum | reverse complement strand
AAACCGCTGCTCTCCCTGGTTTTCAGATCGAGGTGCAGCTGAACATCATGTCCTTCCTCTCGCCCCAAGATCTTTGCCACCTGGGAAGCACGAGTAGTTACTGGAGGGCGGCGGTGCGGGACCCGTTGTTGTGGAGGTATTTTCTCCTGCGGGATCTCCCCCTCTGGACGTCTGTTGATTGGAAATCGCTCCCAGATGTGGAGGTTTTTAATAAAGCCTTTTCAGAGGCCAGCGATAAGGCACTGTACGATTACATGGCGGTGTAAGTATCTTCGTGTTGCCTTAGGTGACTTTCAGTCTCTCTTCAGAAGTAATACTCAGCCCACAGGCATGTTTCATGTATACAGCAATAAAGCTCTGCTGTAATCTCCTGTTTAAATTTCGATCTTTTGTCAAATCCATTGTTTATTTTGGAAATACAGTTTCCTGCTGTTCGATGGTCTGGTCAGCTCTTTCTGTTTGTAGCTCAACAGGAATGTAAGACATTGTAAAAAAAGAGCTAATTAAAGCTGTTCGTAAACTGTGTGTCTGCTATGCTACAGAAATACAGTCATCTCAAAAGCTCTGCATACTGTTGATAAAGAAGCGTTCTTTGCTCTCAGTACAATAGCAAGTGTAAAGTTCTTTAATAATAAAGTACTAAGAAGTTTTCAAACTACAGCAAGTGGAATGAATCTTTATTTTTTCATCATACATGGAAGACCTAGTAATTAAAAAAAGTTTTTTTGAATGTGCACAGAAAAACAAGTAGTATTGCTTTAGCTCTGATTGTCGAAGGCTGTAAAAGACTGGTTTCAGATAGTGTAGTTGACAAGCATGGTAACACTCACAATGTGTTCAGATGACTGCCAAGAATTACTTAGGCAGATTATTTTGTGGGAATTTTTTTTAAATTTCATTCAATTCCATTGATTAATTTGTAGTAGTGGTTCTTGGGTTTGTTTGGGGTTTTTTATTAAATTTATTAAATTTTCCAAAGGTGATGCTTAACATGTTTTTTCACATTAAGTGGACTGGCTTCTGCAATCTCTGTGCCCTTCAGCCCCACTTTACAGACAGGAACAATGCACCCAGAATTTGAAGTGCAAAACATATACTGATTTTGAAATTGGATTTAAATTTCTTCAGGTCTGAATACTTCAGAGCATCACCGGCTTGAAACCTCCTCCCACTGATTTGCATTGTGTCTGTGTGCACTTCGTGGTTCTGCTGATCTCAACTGAAGTATCTCAGTGTAGGTGTAGAAGAGCACACATTTCATGTTTTTATACAAGAACTTAAGACTGATCCTTTATATGATCATGTCATGTGGTGTAAATTTCATTTATAAGTGGTTTGTCCAGCAACAGCCTAACATGACTGCAGAAGCAGACTGAAGCTGCTACTCTAGGATATCTGTCTGACTGTTACTCTTCCCCTTGGTTACCAAAGTCTTTTCATGCTTTCTAGCTTGTGCACCAAGTGAGCACATAAGCTTGCAGACAACACTCATCTTTCACAGCATGCATGCTCTGTACCTACAGGGGACATGGTCCGTTTCAGGTGGTTACCTGTTTCAAGCACAGATGCAGTCTAATTAAAGTTTGAAATGCACTCACCAGTCTCATTTTCCTAATTTTACTTTTTTATGTGACTCATCTGCTTTGATGTTATTTTATCTATATTGTGTGTTCGGTGAGGGAATGTGTAATTTAATTTTATTTTAATTTATTTTATTTTATTTTAAATAAACTGAATGATCTATAGATAGCAGCATAACAAGGTCCAAAAAGTATTCGGACTTCAAAAGAACGGATGTCTTTGCCTGCTTTGTACTGGTGTTTGAAAGCATCAGTTTGGAACTCTATAATTTTTGACTTATGCTTGCTGAGTTGAACCAGTAGCAAAGCATAAGAAGTGTGAGACCTAAGTCAATTGATGTTGTTTAATACCTCTTCTGTATTTTGTGTTTAATTTCTAGTTGCATCTATTTTACACAGATACAAAAAGAGCTGTCCTCAGGGTAGAAGAAGTTTGAGATCAAGCCGACCCCGGTACGGGGCTGTGACTTCCTTTCTGCAATCACTGGTCACTCAGGCGGAACCTCGCTTTGCCATGTTTGGGCCGGGTTTGGAAGAGCTGGACGACTCGTTAGTGCAAAAGATGATGACATGCCCAGAAATTCTTGTAGTAGCTGGCCTACCTCATAGACAAATTCATGGTAATGATGGTTCTGGCTTTTGGCCTTTATATTTTGTGAACAAATATAACACAAAAAATGTGGTTGGAGAAACAGAGAAAAAGGATGGGTTTTTTTGTCCCCTTAAAAGTCAGTAACATCATGGAAAAAAACAAACCATTTTCTTTCTTTGTATTCATGCAGAAGGATAAACGCAGTGAACATTTGGGACAAACTAATAGCTGCAGTGAATTTATGACTAAATTTGCACAATGTCAGAAGGATCATTTTCCTCCTCATACTTATTTCATCCAAAATCCCATGTTACAGCTCTTGTTGTAATGGATAAATGCAGACAGAACTTTGTTTAGGTACTACTGCTTGCAGTGAGGGGTTAAAAAACATTTGTGTTTTTATACAAGAACTCAAGACTGATCCTTTACATGATTATGTCAAATGGTGTAAATGTCATTCAGAAGAGTTACAGGAGCAAGTGAAGGATTTTTTTTTATGTGTAAAAGAATAGCTTTGAACATCTGTTATTTCACTTCAGTCCAAACCAGAGACAAAAATGTATTACTTTTTAACTAATGTTTATTTCAGCATATCAGAATTAGAATAATTAAACTGTATTTGTAGGAAGTGTGAAAATTATTTTTTAGTGTTGTTTTTTTTTTTTAATTTCTCTCCATCCTTTTCAATGCAGCTTGTCTTTAACAGACTAGAGCCTTTGCTATGGCAATTTCAGCTAGTAAACACAAGTCTGCCTCCTTTCTGATTTGGGTTTCTAGGTTCAAGTCTAATTATCAGAAATATGGAAATGCCTCATTTTTTTTAATATAATTGAATTGATTTTCATGAAATTAATAGTCTGACCAATTAGGGCATGTATAAAATTTAATCATAAGATAGTAAATCTGCTACCCCTAGCAGCAATATCTAGGCTTGAATATATCCATTTTATAGCACCACTGGAATATTCAGACTACTATTTAATTATATTCAGTAGCCAGGTAGTTGCAATCTCATATATTCATTTTTTCCCCGTAGGAATTGGATCAGGAGTCAGTTTTCAGTTTAATAACAGTCAAAAATTCAATATTCTGACATTGTACTCCACCACCAGGTAAGATAAGATTTGGTCTCCGCTAAATAAAAAGTACAGTTTCTCATTCATTTCATACCTTCCTCATATTTTTGTCATGTGACTTCTATGTGTGCATTCACATGCATTGAAATTCCCTATAAATTGAAGCATCAATGTCTTTGCTTTTCCTTTCTTTTTTTTCAACTGCTGAGTTTTCACATGGAAGTTATAAACCTCTTCCAAGCCTCTTACATACCTACAGTACAGGTGCTTCAATCCCTCTTGAAACCTTGGTTGATTCCCTTTTGAAACACTATATAAACTCGTCCTGGGGTGTATTTTCATATGCAGATTGCTAGCCATCTCTAGATGAACACCAGGAAAGAAGGTGGGGTGGGAGGGGGCAAAACTGTTTTGCTGGTTCATACCATTTTCTTGTCCCTTTCCTCTGCTACCTAGACTCTCAGGATTGAGTTTTGCTTTCTCAGTTAATCTGACTACTGAAATATTGAAATATCTTCCAGTGTGGAAAGGAGGAGAGCAAGGACAGAGCAAGCTGTTGCTGTGAATAAGATGTTTTACCAAGAGAACAGCACAGAAGGGAATCAGCAAGCTGTGCACTACAGTGTAATAGATCAAGTGAAGAAGGTGTGCGAAGTAGTTGATGGATTCATTTATGTTGCTAATGCAGAAGGTCATAAAAGTAAGGGCTTTGTCTTTATTTATTCATACTTTGAGAATAATTGTAATGTTATGAAAATTACAAAGAATATACAATACCTCAGAATCCACGTTCTCATCCTTTCAAAATCTGCTTTATTAGTGCTATTTCTTCACAGCTTATCCTGTGGAAGAGGTCCCCTATCCTAGACCCTTTGAGGGGTTATGGCTCCTTCTTTTGTTTGGGGCACATACTGATATGATTGCTATCTAAATTACATGTTGGAAATCATCTGGATTAAAAAACAACATAAACAAAACCCTTGGCCATGTGTAGGAGAAGCCTGAAATACATTGTTTGTGGTGTAATAGTCTGGAAACAGAACTTTCGCCAGGAAAAACTTCAGTAAAAGATGCAACTAGTCTAAATTAGTATAGTCCTGTAAGAGAATAATCCAAATAACTATTATTGTAATTGTCTTTACATTCATCAGCTTTAAATGGAGAGAAAGGACTAGTTTAGAAAAGAAGTGGGTAAAAAAAAATGTGAAGGGATATACTAAGGAGAAAAGTACATCCAGTTGGGAAGAGCTGCTGACTGTGCAGTATGTGAGTATGTCTGAATGGCTTGTTGCAGTTTTGATCTCTGTCAGGTACTAGGAAAACACTGTTGTTAAGGACTGAAATAGGTTGCCTGTAGAATGTATGGAGACCTTTAAATAACATCTAAACGTGACATTAATATCTGTGTGATATGAGTGCAGGTGAATCAGTCTTGTGATGGGCAGAACTAGATCATTTCACCCTTCCCAGCCCTCTGTTTTGTCACCTCTGAAATAAAAAAAGAAATAAAAAAATCCGAAACAACAACAAAATGCTTCCTTGGATTTGCATGTATTTAAGACTCATATGTTAAAAATTGTTTCTCAGAGCATGATCGTCAGGAGGAACGGGCTCGTATTTTGGCCATGATTGATCCAGCCCTCGGGCCTCTGAACAGACCTCTGCTGGTTTTGTCCTGTGTCTCTCACATTGGTGTGGAAAGAATTCCATGTGTTTATGTGGCACATCAGTTGCAACTAAATCTGCTGCATCGGCCCTGGATGGTACTTGCATTTAAACCTTTATTCTCTGTTTCTCTTTTGGCTTACATTCAGTTTAGGCTTTCAGGTTCCTGAACCACTCCTACCTAAGCAAGTGTGCAGCTTTTAACACTAGTACATGAGCCCTCCACTTACGTGAGGGATTTGGTTTCTCTGGTCCTCTCAGCTGAATCATTAGTCTATCTGAGAATAGGGAGTTCAGTGGCTTCTCCAGAAACACACAAGAGACTTCAGAATGTAAGAAAGGACAAATGCTGGTCTTGAAGGGAGTAAGGAAGCTTCAGTTAATTTAAATCTAAATTACTTGAGTCATAACCCAAGGCGTTGGACACAAGATAGATTTTTGGGCCATTTTTAGAAGACTGTTGCTTGCTTGATGTGATGTGTTTAAGTTTCTGACAAATCAGTTTTTTACCTAGGATGTGAGGTCCTGAACCTGGTTTTTTATGCTTGTCAAGCACAGTATATATTAGCATGATTCAGCCACATATAATTAATTTTTGTTAATGTTGTGTAGCTGAAGAATAATAAAAACAGAAAAAAACGAAATTCTGATTTGAGGTAATTCCTTCATTTTCATAAGGAAAATGTTTACAGGCTTTTAAAAACCCAAACCATTTGTAATAACCACTTGATAAAAGTTACAAAATCTGAATACTAATAATATGCATAGAAGTCTAGAGCTAGCAGCATTTTTGCTTTAAGAGTTACAAAAAGAATTTTCAAGTACCTTGTCATCTCTAAATTAAGGACAGTGTTCCAGAATAGCTGATGGAATGATTGAGAAAAATACACATTGGTACCAAGAGTGAAAGCTTTTCTAATGGGTCTTAATGTGGTTTTTTTTTGTTTGCTTACTCTTACGAAGCCTTTTTTATCTAAGGGACCTTTACACCAATAATAGATTTTATACGATTGTTTCTGACTTCATGGATGGACATGGAGTGATGTCAAAATACTGTTAGATCCTGTTACCTGGTATCTCTAATACATTAGCTTCTTTTTTATTTTCACAGGTGCAGGACACTGTAGCTGCAACTTTAGATGGTTTGCTAAATGGAATTGAGTGGCTCTTGGAAGAAGCAAATTGTAAAAATGCACAGTAATGGAATTGTGTATTGTTGTACTGTATAAACCCTTTGGCATTTTGCATTTCATCTAGTGAGAGTCTTGTCCTTCCTGCCGGGGTGCTGTCAGAAGGAAAATTTAAAAGACAAACCTGCATGTATAGCACTGCACATACTTAAATAATTAACATTCTTCCAACTACAGTCCTGAATTAGAAGTACAAGTAGGTTTGCTTGGATTCCAGCAGCTATGAAATAATTGGGTGGGTTGATCTGGGTGTTTTGGTTGTTTTCCTTCTTTCAGCCAGAGGCCTTGAGTACAATCTTCTCGGTATATCTGATTGTCTATTCTCTTCAGTAAATACATGTAACACTACATTAGTTTATCAGCCCTGTGGCAGGCACCACACATTCAGTCAACATTTTTAGTGGAGATCTCAACAGGGACAGTTCCCAACCAAAGAAAATATACTGTATTTGGTACAGTAGTAGGCTGACAGAAAGAATTCCCCTGCATTTTTTCCAGAAACAATGTCTAGACAAAAAACAGCAAAGGGAATGTCAGCCCAGACCAAAATTCTTAGAAGCAAACAAGCAAACTACCATGTATGAATTGTTGTTTCTTATTTGTGATCCTGTTTATTAACCAACCACAGTAGACTTCAGCATCTTTCTGTTGAAATTATTAGCTTGAACTGAACATACCTCTGATGTAATGAACAGATGTTAAATAGAATCATTAGTACTTCAGAACTTTATCAAATACATAAACTATCAGTTACTGAAATAGTTGTGGCAATTTCCAGGTATGAATTGTACCTGTCTTTGAAACTTTCCACACAGTTGCAAATATTTTTTATAAAAAGGGAAGTAACATTTTAAAGCTGGAATTGCATTTTCCATATAGGTGTTTGAGATAGTCATAGTCTTCCACCTTTTTCGTGTTTTTATTATTGGATGAATGTTCAGAAACTTCCCTTGGATTTTTTTGCCTGTGCACTTATTTACTTTCTGTGCTTCTTGCTTGTTTTCCTCTCTCCATGGAAATTCAGCAGTCTCACAACTTTTCCTTGGAACCTAGATAAATGATTGCATGGTGCACATACAGCTGTAACTGCCCTTGTTCTGGGATATATGAGTGATGCTCAACACAGCTATGTCAGAAATACTCCATTTGAGAAAACAGTTGGATTTTTTTTTTAATGACCTAGAAAATGTCTTTTTTCTTTTTTTAATCTTTATGCACAATTAATTCAGCTTTCTAAACATTTTTGGACATACGGGAGTTTCAAGGGAAAATCCATAGGAAGATATACTGTGAAAATTCTGTGGTTTATCCCTCTTTTTTTTAATAGTGAATATGTGTTTTGCCCTTTAAAATAGAGCAGACACAATAGATTAATGAGTATTTAGGGTAAAATTCCATGCCTTATGACTGGATGTATGTGACTTTCCTGCTAGTTCTAATAATTTCATAGTGATCTGTAAGTAGAGGGTTGGATGCAGCAACCTGATGCTACGTCAGCTACAGATATGGGGGGGGGTTATGTAAGATCATCATTCTACTTTCTTCACAAGGAATAAATTATTTTTTAAAGAATGATGTTTACAGTCTTTTATGTGTGTTAAGCCCCCCACATGTGTGCATATGCGTGCACACACACTGCAATCATGCTGTCTCAACACAACAAATTAGCATTGCCATCATAATGAACAAGGTTATTTTATGTTGCCAGTTTAACAGATATTCACTCACTGTCCTCTAAAAAGGTCAGGATAACGTAAGGTATATAATTTTTTTTAATCTAAAGAACATTAGTTACGTTAACTTAAAGACAGAATAACTTCAAGAATTATAAGTTTTAAGGGTGCAGTCTAGAAAACAAACAGTGGGAATGAGAAGTCCATACAGTCACAGATCTGCATGATTGAGTGCCGTGGTGGATCAGTACAGGCAAGGAAGATGACCATGTACACTGTCCAAAAGAGCACTGAGATGCACAGAAGTGTGCTATGGAGAGGCAGCCAGCCTGTTGAGCATACATACACCAATTAGTTGCAGAGATGTACTCCATATTTAATTTAGCACTATCTTTTATCTTTAATCTAAACCAGTTTCTACTATTTAAATTTTTGAGTCTGATGAATTTAGAAGCATAGTTAGTCAGTTAAGCTTGGGACTTACATTGTTACAAATTAAAAAATAGTTGGATGTGGAATCATGACATAAATGTATTTTAAAACTTTTTAATGTAAAACCCTTTTTTTTAAAATCTAATTGGTCTTGTATTTATCACAGTAGAAGCAACTATGTTGGGTTTGTGAGAAATAAAATTATCTGGATCCCAGAAATCTTGTTCTCCTTGGCAGGAAGGATTCTAAGAGTGCTAGAAAGAAAATCGCTTTCCTGCCCACTGAGACAGGATGTTTACATAAACAGTGGTCAAAAAATAAAAGTAAAAGGTTAAAATGGCAATACACGTGATGGATAAGAAAACTTGGTTAGTGAGGCTTCACCTGAACAGCTTTCCCAAAAAGAAGGTGGCTGTGGGGATGCTGATTTTCAACATGATTTTCAAAGACAGGGGCCATGCTGCCTCTTCTTTTAATCTGGTGGCTATCGTCAATATCAATTTGTATGGTAGCATGAATATCACAGCTAAAGAGAAAAGCTGGAGTTGCTGTCAAGAATATGTATGGAAATAATTGCTGGCATTATTGCAAGGTGATTGATGCTTTAGTCTGTGATTTAGTGTGTCTTTCATGCCATTTTAGCAGTAATGGTTCTGGGTAAATTACTTTCCTGAAATACAAGAATAGAGAAATAAGATTCTTCTGTCAGTTATAGAAGGTGATACTATAGCTAGAGGTCCCCGGGCGCCCCCCGAGCACGCCGTGTGGTCGGGGCCGTCCCCGGGCGCCCCCCGAGCACGCCGTGTGGTCGGGGCCGTCCCCGGGCGCCCCCCCGAGCACGCCGTGTGGTCGGGGCCGTCCCCGGGCGCCCCCCGAGCACGCCGTGTGGTCGGGGCCGTCCCCGGGCGCCCCCCCGAGCACGCCGTGTGGTCGGGGCCGTCCCCGGGCGCCCCCCGAGCACGCCGTG
>NW_020905621.1:0-405 GCF_003984885.1 Neopelma chrysocephalum | reverse complement strand
GAGCCCCAAATCTGCACCAGGGGCCACCCCTGGAGCCCCAAATCTGCTCCTTCTGCCACATCTCAAACTCCACATCTCGAGCCCCAAACCTCCAGCAGATCCTGCCTCTGGAGCCCCAAATGTGCCCTGGGGGCCACCCCTGGAGCCCCAAACCTCATCAGATACTACACCTGGAGCCCTAAATCTACACCTTTCATACTCCAATTCCCAAAATTCAGGAGCTCTCCTGCATTCAGGGGCCACACCTGGAGCCCCAAATCTGCACCTTCTGCCACATCTCCAGCCCCAAATTTGCATCATGTGGCACATCTTGAGCCCCAAACCTTGAGCCCCAAATCTCCACCAGATCCTGCATTTGGAGCCCCAAATCTGCACCAGGGGCCACCCCTGGAGCCCCAAATCTGC
>NW_020905620.1:0-620 GCF_003984885.1 Neopelma chrysocephalum | reverse complement strand
TGGAGATCCCCCTTCTGACCCAAACCATTCCGGGATTCCATGGGATGGACAAAAAGCTTCTCAGGGTTGGGACAAGATGATCTTGGAGATCCCCCTTCCAACCTAAACTGTTCCAAGATCCCATGGGATGATCAAAAACCATCCCTGTGGTTGTGCCTGTGGGGAGCAGGACACCCAGGAGCTCCACATCCATCTCATGCCTTGAGCTGACGTCCCTCAGCCCCGGGCACACCCAGGCCCCCGAGAGCTCACCCTGGGCTCTGGGATGTGCCCCCATCCCACCCCGTTCCCCTGGTTCCCCGCAGAGAAGCAGGTTTTCCAGCTGCGGGCCCACATGTACCAGGCCAGGAGCTTGTTCGCAGCCGACAGCAGCGGCCTCTCCGACCCCTTCGCAAGGGTCTTCTTCACCTCCCAGAGCCAGTGCACTGAGGTGACACACCCGGGGAGGGATGGAGGGGTGGAGGGGTGGAAGGATGGAAGAATGGAAAGATGGAATAATGGAGAGGTGGAAGGATGGAGGGATGGAAGGATGGAGGGGTGGAAGGAAGGATGGAGGATGGAAGGATGGAGGATAGGGGGTGGAAGGATGGATGGAGGGAAGAATGGAGGGGGTGGAAGGA
>NW_020905619.1:0-536 GCF_003984885.1 Neopelma chrysocephalum | reverse complement strand
TTGGGTGACCACCCCCTTGGCAGTCCCTTCTGAGGCATTCACGTAAAAATCAAAGGGTTTCTTTAAATCTGGTAAAGATAACACTGGGGCTTGGGTTAAAATTTCTTTCAATTTGTTAAATTCCTTCACCTCTTCTGGGGAGTATTCTGCTTGGTAGGCTTTTTCGGGTGCCGTGTCATTTGTCAACTTTTCGTACAGGAATTTTGTTTTACTGCTATAATCTAGAATCCATAGTCTGCAAAATCCCACTAATCCTAAAAATTGTCTGATCTCTTTCTTTGTTCTTGGGAGAGGGAGGTCTAAAATTCCTTTTATTCTTTCTGGGGTTAGCTTACGCCCTCCATTCTTTATAATATGTCCTAAGTACTTTACTTCTTTCTCCACAAATTGAAGTTTATTCTTTGACACTCTCAATCCCTGTTCCCCCAAGAAGTTTAACAGTCTTACTGTTTCTTTCTCTACTTCTTTTTGTGTTTTTCTGGCCACTAGTAAATCATCTACATATTGTATGATGACGGTTCCTTCTTGTGTATCAA
>NW_020905618.1:0-378 GCF_003984885.1 Neopelma chrysocephalum | reverse complement strand
GGGACCTGACTCCTCTGTCCCACACATCTGCCCTGGGAGCAGAGACCGCACTCGCTTCCCCAGGACTGCCATCCCCCTGCACACCCCGACAGCCCTCCTGTCCCTCTGGGGGACAGCACCAACCCCCAGAGCCACTGTCCTCACCTCCAGGCACCCCCAAAGCCCAGCCTGTGGTTTCCTGTGGTTAATGGCAATAACAAACCCGGGTGCCCAGCTCGTGTCCTCATGGACCACAAGGACTGGGGACACGTGTGTGGTGCAGCAGCACCCATGGGGACAGCGCACCCTGACCCCCGGCTGCCCCCGTGCTCTCCGCTGCCCTGCACTCACGAAACCTGCCCAAAAGCTCCCAGAGGAGGCGATGCTGGCAGCACTCTG
>NW_020905617.1:0-1331 GCF_003984885.1 Neopelma chrysocephalum | reverse complement strand
ACCGGGTTTGTGTTGTCAAGGGTACGGGATGTCTCACTTGGTCTTGGCCTGGAACTGCTCTGCCCTGCTACGTGGATCAGGGGGTAGATGGAATGTTGCTCAGTGTCTCACATCAACATGTCAGTTACCTCAGACAGCGGAGCCGATGGCTGTACAGTCCTGCCGGATGGAGCAGGTATCCGTAACTCGTGTGCAATCATTAGAGCTGAGTGTTGTGGAGCTGATGGTAGTGGGATAGCAGGGCCTTGAAGCTGGGTTGTCATTTGTCTTCTCATATGCTGCGGTCAGAGTTCTCATTTGCTCAGGGTAAATGAGATCTTTTAAATGGTTAAGATCACAGTGACCATGGGGTCTTTTTTTCCCATCCAGATAAGTGGACACGATGTACCCCAGACCGAGACAAGTTGAAGCAGCCTAGGAAGAAGGTTGTATTGGGTGTTGGATGAAAGATGCCAATTTTACCCATAGGAGTCCTTTATCTTGTGCCTGTTTGTTTTTTATTTTCCAGATGGGGCACACGTAGTGCCGCGAGTGGCGCAGCAACGGCACCGGAGGAGAGGTGATCCGGGTGAGTGCCAGTGAGCAAGGTGAGCATCGACTCCAGGCCAGAACTAGCTGGTCTTTTACAGGTGTTGTGGTGAATGTGTGCACATGCTTTGTTTCTTGTGTTTTCCAGGGGATCTGCCACCTTCTCACAGACAGTCCAGTGCTTCAGGGACCCTGCCGGTAAGAGGTCACTGTGGAGGAGAGGTAGGTAGGAGGTACCCCAGGAAAGCCATCCTTTCAGGCAGTATCTCAGTATGTACATTTGCCTTTGGCTTTTTTACTTTGCAGAGAATGTGTGCAGCCTCAGAGGGCCGGAACCCCCTGTCAATTAGGTTTGATGGACTTCAGCTGTCCTTGTGAGTAGTCTCCCAGTACTATGAGGCTCATCAATTAAGGCTCGACCTTTTCTGGTCCCAGGTGCCCTCTGACTGCCTTTGGCAAAGGAGGAGCATTCAGGTGGAGTCAGGGAGGTAGTGAGGAGGTGCTGGGGTCTCCCTTACTTTCAGAAACACCGTGTAACTTTTTTTCTCCCTCACCCAGGTACAGCACATGGTGACGGCAGCAGCCTTTGACTCAGGTTGGAGCCAGTGGCCCGAGAACCTCTCAGCTCAGGGGACGGTGAGTAGCCAATTGTGGGGTTATCACCCACATGCCACTGAACTCTTGCCTCAATTTCAGTTTTCTTTCTCGTAGCTGACCGAGTCAGCGATCACAGGACCCTCTGAGCCAGCCGGGCGTCCTTCCTTTTGCATCAAAGATGGATTCCCATCCCCAGCTATGGGAAA
>NW_020905616.1:0-9941 GCF_003984885.1 Neopelma chrysocephalum | reverse complement strand
CGGGTCGGCGCAGCCCCGCCGCCGGCCGGGGCGGGCAGAGCCGGCGCGGCGCGGAGGGGAGCGGCGGCCCGATGGGGCGGCCGGCCGGCAGCCTGGCCCCGCTCCGGCTGCTGCTGCTCCTGGCGCTGGGGCACACCTGGACCTACCGGGAGGAGCCGCAGGACGGCGACAGGTGGGTGTCGCGACAGCGCGGCTGCTTCTGTGCGTTCCCTTCCCATCCACCACCTTCTTTTTCTTTTTCTCTTTTTCCTTCCAATTTTTCCCCCCTAATACTACGACTTTACGCCTTGCAGGGAGGTTTGCTCTGAGAACAAAATCGCCACCACCCGCTACCCCTGCCTGAAACCCACGGGCGAGCTCACCACCTGCTTCAGGTGAGCGCCGCGGCAGCGGAGGGCGGCAGGGAACGGGGGAGCGGGGCACACGCGTGTCCGCGGCTGGGGGCTCGCTGCCCTCGGGGAAGGCAGCGGGGGACATTCGCGTATTGGTGTCAGGGCAGAGGTAGCAGCTGTGGCAGCTGTTTGCTTTCCCCCGGCTCTGTGCTAGCCCATCCCTGCGCTCCGACCACCCCGCGCACCGGGGAGCAGGTAACGTCGTCACATCCCTCTCGCGTTCTGCATCTCCCTTGGCGAGTCCTACGGTTGTCCCAGTGAAAGGTTTTAGTAACTCGCTGGAAACGTCACCTCCGAGACATCGCTGGAGAGGGCCTGTGTGGTTCTGGTTGCCGTGTCCCGGGCACCGACAGTCTTTGATGCGCTGAGAGGTGCTTCCTCTGACTTGGGTGTCCAGGAGCACATTGGACCTACAGCTGCATCAGTTGCAGGATAATCAGTGAGATCAACTGGATTCGTGCCACACAGAAGACATTTTCAGTTAAGATAGGTGAATCATACCCTCAGAATGAACAACTTCTTCAGCAACCAGCTCTGGGGGAGGAATTCAGCAGAGGCCTCTCAAATTAAGTATGATAAATCTTAATTCTGAGTTTTCATTTTTCTACTGTGTGTTTGAGGAACATCATCTAATTCAATGATGACAGCTGTCCAGAACAGTTGACAGTATATGTGCTTTTGAAGAAACGTACATAAAATATGAGCACACACATATCCCTTTACTGATGCCGTCTTGTTAGTCCCGTCCCCACAGATGAGATGTGTCATGCATGAAAGCTGCTTTCTGTGAGAGGTTGCTTTGTGGAGGCAACTGTGCTCTGCCTGTGTATGTATGCTTGTACGTGGCAGGGAGCCACTTATGTATACCAAAATATGACAAGGCACATTAACGCATGTGAAAAGTGTTACAGAGATTGTCCATTTCTTCCCAATGTGTTTTCTGTTTGACATAAACTCCAAGGAGCTGCAGACACACAGTGCAACAGTGTTGTTTGTCCCTCTCTTGTGCTCTCAGGGCTGGTTCATGCCCTCCAGCAGCCGCAGCTACCTGGAATGATGTCCTGCCACTGCCCATTTCTTTGCTGCATTAGCTTCCTCACAGCCCCTGGGAAGGGCTCTGCAGGGAATGAAGACCACGCTTCCCTGTTTCCCTTATCATCTCTCTCCTCTCCCTGTGAAGGTGAGGCAGAGCCCACTTATAAGCAGCTCTGTAGCACCCAGCAGCACACAACACCTTTTGGACAGGGACAGTTTGTCAGATTTGCAGGGAAGGAGGGTACTTAGTTGAATCTGTAGCGTTTCTTTGGTTTGGGAGCAGAGCATGGTGTGGACGAGGCTGTGCTGAGTGGGAAGTTAGTGAATGAAAAAGTCAGAGTAGGAGCTGCATAAAGCAGTACACACATGACCATCCTGCCCCTTACTGCATGTCCCAAAACCCAGCTGAGGAAAGTAGTTCTGCTTTGTGTGTGATGGATGAGGAGGCTCCACCGACTGCTGCAGACCACCATGCAAAGAAAGCAGGACTGCCCAGCTGCTAAGTCCCCCTTGTACTTTCTTTCGTCTTTGCTGAGGTATTTCTGACCTTTGGGCTCTAGTTGTGCTGAGCCCTCCCTCCCTCCTCAGCTCTCCCTCTGCACAATCCTGAGTGGTATTCACCATCTGAAATTAGTGCAGTTCATGAATGAGCACTTCCAAATTTCTGCACTGAACTCTAGGTTGTTTTAGTTCATGTTTTCAAACCCTTTTTGTACCTGTGATTTCTAAGTCTGCCTTGCTTTAAAAAGGAAAAAATTTGATTTCCATGTAATCACATGTTTTCAAGGTCTAACCTTCAGAGTCAGGTGAGGGCTCCATTCCCCACCCTGTGAGCTCTCTTTCGTGATGTCCATATGCAAAAGAGCAGGGCAGCATCTCTGAAACACTGGCGTGTGGCTCAACAGAGCAGCTCTGCACAGAGCACATACCTGCACAGAGCACATACCTGTGCTGCCATGTGTTGCCAGTCCTGCCCCTGGTGCCATGCTCTTGACCTGGACCAGCAGTGTCACCCATCCATGACAGTGAACCTCAGGGAAGAGCAGCATCCCCACTGCTCCTGGTAGCAAGGTGTGCCTCTAGCAGGCACATGGGATTACTCTTGGCAGAACACATTTTAACGTAAGATTCATTAATATTTTGAGGTTAAGGCTGTTAACAAGATGACAGGAAACTTGCGAGTGTTGACTAATCCTGTGATGCCTCAAGGCAGATTTTGTTTCATAAGACATTTAGGAACTTTAGGATTCTGTTTTCATCTCTGGAATGACAACTTACACTTAAAGAAATTGAGCTCGACAGAAACTCAGCTGTGGCTCTAAGGAGCTTTTGCTCCAGGTTTCATATAAGCTTGATTTTGATGTTCTAGTATTTATTCTTACAACATTGCATTTTTTATCTTCCTATACAACTTTTTTTCACAGTATTTCACAATTACAATAGTCACGTAATTTATATACATTGTTAGAGGTAGATAAAAGGATAGTTAATGTCAGCTTCTCTTTACCATTAGCGTACACTCTAGGTCAAAGTACCTTTTGTGTAGAAATTAAACAAACTTACACAAAATTTATCTCATGTCATAACATGTCAGGCGTAAGGCAACATGCACCATTACTGATGATTTGCTGTGCAATTAGTTAAATGAAAAAAAAAAAACCATATGAAATCAGATGTCAGAATTCCTGAGCAAAATTCTTGACAGAAAGCAATTTCACCCTTTTATTCCTTCTGCTGGGATTTGTCATGAAAATCAGCATGTTTTCAGAGCACTTCAATAAAAATAGCATCTTTTCATCACAAAAAATAGTTCTTGATTTTTTTTTTAACTAGATTTACTTATGAGTAAAGATGAGCCAAATGGAGGGCCAAGCCAAAAGTGGGGCCAAACACTGAGAATATGTTGGCATCTTTCCCTGCAGTCATAGCAACCTTGTACACAATCAGATGGCTTTTTGGTTGTTTTTTTTTTGAATGTGTGCTGCCTGGCCCTTGGTTTAGTTTGAGTTGTCTTTTTTTTACATATCCTTTGTATTTATTTTCATAAGAATACAGAGGAACAGATGTAAAAAGCAGTGGGAGCTTATACAAAATCTTTTTAGTGAAAATCTCATTTAAAATTTTGTATGTAACTGCATAAAGTACCCAGTATATGTGTCCCCGTCAGGTAGGTACAGAGAAGAATTTAGGCAGATTTGTTGATAATGGAATGGTCCAGTAAGGCTTTGTTTCCTACTGTATGCAAAAATTGATCAAATTTGATGAAATTTGGGCAGCATGAGAATATGAGGGCCCAGTCCCTTGTTACTGTCTTCTCCAGCTATTTGGATGTGATATATGTGATAGCCTGTTTCACTCTCAGACAGACTTCTAACAGTTTGTTGGCATGATAAATTACATGAATGTTGTAGTTTTCTCCACTGCTTCTTGTGTTATCACTTGCCTGTGACAATTCAGTTTGTACATCCTGACAGCAGTCCTTTTCATTACGGTCCTTCCTTCATTTTCATTTTAAACAGTGCTACTGTACATTGTTGCTGTGGTCCAGAAGGAAAAGCAGCATCTGGAACTGTCATCCCCTTGCTTCGTCCTGATTGTGCAGCTGAGTTCGCATAAGGGAATGGTGGGAATGGTAGTGGTTATGTTGCTTCCAAGTTCAGGAGGATCAACACCTAATCCGGTACAATTCATTAATTGGAGCTGCTCCTTTTTAAAAAACAGCTTAGGAGAGCTAAATATTATATTCAGTTAGAATTCAGAGAGTGTACTGAAAATTATTCAGAAAGGCAATATACAGACTTAACAGAAACATTTGCTACTGGGAAGCTGTTTGCCCATCACCAGTTGTAAGAAGATTCAAGTTTGAAACAGATGGGAAAATGTGAATATATTTATCCCCTCACTGGGTAGATCTCTTTACTAGACATTTAAATATTGTTGCAAGTTGTCTTGAAAGAATTATTTTTGCTCCTTTTCAGAAGATTTTTATAAAAATAAAGTGTTCAATTAAGCAAACCATGCATGAATCAGGCAAATGAAAATTTGAACCTGGATATGCATAGCCTGGAAGAACACTTTAGCCATTGCCTTTGTGGGCAAAGGGAACGTTTGGGATTTTTCTTTTATTCAGAGGAAACTATTAGTCAGTTTAAATTAGTTGACAAAACCAAGTTGACTCTTGACATGGTGAGAAAAATTATCCATCTTTCTTGGATATCACTGTAAGCACTCTCTCCTTCCTGCATTTTTTGCTGAAGATTAAGTGTGCAAGCAACTTGTTATACACTAATTCTGTGTGTGTAGTAATGGAGAACTGCTCCTGGTCCTTCCTTCTGTGGGACCAGCGTGAAGTAGGAGGTTTAGAATTGGAGTACTTGGCAGAACAATCCTAGCTAATGATGGTAAAATCTCTGTAAAGATAAGGCAAATCTTTACATATCGTATCTGCAAATAAGTCCCATGTTGTGAGTAAATCTGGGCTTAGAACTTAATCAGTAATTTTGTTTTTTTAGTATTTTGCAAGCAAAAGGTCTTTTAAATAGGATGAACACATTTCAATGTAGGTTGTTAGCTTCTTCATCTGATAATTAGTAGCTACATGTATTTTGCAGAGGCCTTCCCTCCATTTCAGGTTTTAAATTCTGCTGTAAAGATTTATTCTGCACTTCATAACAAAAAGACAATTCAAACGTATTGCGGAAGAGAATGCATGTATACTTACACCCTACTTAGTTCTGATGCTAACTAGAGATTGCATGCCTCAAAAAGCATTTTGTTTTACCCTCTTGAATGCTGATACTGCTAGTGAAGCCTACTATTTTTATAGACTGTATCATTTTGCACATTCTTAAAAGATAAAAGTAATTGCAAGTAAGTTGAATTGTAGCTGTTTCACAAAGAGCAGCACTTTCACTAATATGCCCTTGGGGACCATATGCAATTCCTAGTTCCCGGATACTCAACAAGCATGTTGCAGAGCCTTCCAACACGAGAAAAAATTGCTGTATACAATTTTTGAGCTTTCAGCTGGAGTGAGCAAGGATAACATTTGGTCGTCTTATCTTCTGACTTTTAATAAATTTTTCTTTTATAGTTGCCATTGCATTTCCTCTCCGAAGTTCTGCTGATCCTTCCAGTTTTAGAAGCACTGAAAGAGCCCCAATTGATATAGTGCAATACAACAGTTAAACAGGAAACCTACCTGATTAGAGCAAAGTACTGCTTTATCTCCAGTTATCTGAAAATTTAAGAGAGAATATGATTTCAAATTTTGTTTTGGTTTTAGAAAACTAAACATTATACAACAGCTGTAATTCCACATCTGCCAAGAGTTTCTTTACGTTTCAACAAACAAGCAGCTCTTCTTTTGTAGGTAGCTTTGTGGTGAAATGCCATGTGAGCTGCTATCTCTGTGCATCACTCAGGGCAGCCTCAGCATCTGAAACAGGCCCCTGTAGACTGTGAGCACTACTGGAAAGGGCTGCAGGCACTTGGTGATCAGATTGAAAATGAAGATTGTCAGAACTTAAGAATTTATTCATCCTATGAAGACGTCTGTGAATATGTTTATAGTATTGGGCCTTTTTAACTCTGTATCAAACCATCACCATTAAAGCCATGTGTTCAGCAGCTCTGTGACGTGGCACATCCGTGGAAGGAGTGCTCTCCAAGTCTCACTTGTACTTGCCGTCTGAGTCTCACTAATTCTACTAAGTCATTCGCTAGCATGGTGTTTATGGAGAAATGCAGTAAATGTAAGTGTTCCCCAAGTTAAAAAGTTTCTCTTGTCTTTTACATATTTTTTTTTTTAAATCTTCCAGGAAATTGTCATCACAGGTAGAATTTTTTATCTATCAATAAAGAAAATTTTACTTCAGTGCACTACTTTTTTAAAAAACAGTGTGTGCTACCATGATGCCAAGACAGTTTTTCCTAGCTTTCCTAGTTGTTTTTGTTTTATTTTGTTTTGGGTTTTTTTAATCACTATTGCTTTGGAATTAGCACTTTCAGTTTCATTCTTCTGACTGCAGTCAGTCCTTAGGTTTGTTTGTTTTCTTTTGCCGTGATTGCCAAAGGAACAGATTGCTCACAGCTACTGAAACACATTGTGAGTAACTGCTGGTTAAGAGTAACACCAGTGCCCCACAGGTATCTGTAGGTTTCCGTACCACATTTGGGTGGCCGTGACTTTCTGGATCACTTCTCTGTCTCAGGTGCTAAGGCTACGAAGCTTAATTATTACTGAATTTCGGTCAGGTTAGGGACACCTGAGATCTCAGCAGATGTGGATGCTACTGGCTGCAAAGGAGACTCCTGCAGCAAAACAGGGTCCTCCTCTGGGTTTCCTGTGCAGTGCCTACTCTGTACTGCCAGTTCACTCCAAAATGAAACGATGTAATTAATGGTCTTTAAGAACGTTGCATAACTCCTGTGAGTGGTGCTTTCAGGTAGGATGTGCTAATTAAAGGATGAGGTCAGGCAAGTGGTCGTTCATGTAGTCCAGAGGTTTTTGATGTTCACATCAAAGCAGTTTGGAGAATTTTAAAACTGGCAAGCTGAGAGCTTTATGATAAGTGCCCTCCCTGGTGGTTTGATTGATAATGGAATCCAGGTGCATTGCATTATGGTTTTCATCTACAGAATATAGAGTTAAATATGAACTGACTTTCCTGGCCATGTCGTCTAGCTCAGAGATTCCAGACAAACAAAATAGTAGCCCCAGGGCCTCCCATGGCTGGTACGAAATATGTAATAAAAATAGGCCGCCAAAGGGAACATGACTTTTGTAATTATCCAAAGTATTGTATGTGCTCCCTAAGGTCAGGCTGTTTTGTCCTTAAAAAAGTGATTGGGGTCTCTCTTGGTAACAGGAGGATGTTATTAATACTTGTATTACTGCTCCCATTGTGATAGGGACATGTTGAGCAGGGTTGTTCTGTAGTGATGGCAGCCAAAATAGGCAAGACAGAAAAGGCAGGAATGGAAGGATAAAGATATGGAGCAACGAGGAAGAGAGAACAAAAAAACCCAGGGGTATGGAGTAGGCAGAAAAAAGAATTAATATAGCTATAAAAAGAGAAAAATTCCATCTTCTTGGTGGTTTGTGTGACAGATACATGTGTGACAGAAAGGAGGTAATCACTCCCCAGAAAAGTATAATTAAAATGCTTCCAGGCTTCTATTTAAGCAGAACCCAGGAAAACAAAACATCAGCCAAAATCAGACAAAAACCCATACACACACACCCCAGGGAGGATTCCTGTTCTCCCAACTTGGAGACTTGGAGCTAAGCTACAGACGCTGATGCATCTTCCCTTGACAGCCTCTCCCTTCCTTCCTTCCTCAGTCTGGAAAATCTCTCCCCCTCTCTGTCCCTCTCTGTAAACTTTGGGTCTGTGCAGGGGCAGGAGGGACAACTTACAGGCAGATATTTAAATTGCCCGTTCAGTCTTTGCTCAGTTCAGATTGCCTGCACTCCTTGTCATAGACTTATTGGGAAGTAGCTGAGCATGAAATATTTAAACTACTCTTGGAAAAGTAGATCAGACTTGCTAAACATCCCAGGCTAGATGGGATTGCCCATATTCTGCTGTGAAAGCCATTGTCCCATACAAAGAGCACGTAGGCAACAGGTTTTCTGAGAACTCTGCTGTGCTGATCTGTTTTTCTGTCACTGCATGTTTGGGAGAGAACTTGCTGTGTGTGCACAGCAGGATCACACAAAGCAGGTATGTGCGAGATGCCTGGTGTGGCCTGTACCACTGATGTACAGATGTGCAGTAACGCTACACCTGGGATGTATCTCATTTCAGATTGCACTCGCTCTTGTGCAATACCGGTCATTTGGGCACCTGTGATTTTGGGTGTCATTGAGACTGTGCTGAATTCTCACAGTCTTGGGTTTAATCTCTCGGTTTTGCCTCCACTGTGGCGCACGAAGTCCTGAGATGACTTGTCCCTCAGTCACTGCTGAGTGTTTGATACTCGTGTCACTTCAGCTGGAGCTGTCGGGATGGCACAGGGCTTCATAGTGAGTCAGTGACACAGAGAAGATCTGCTCTGGAGACCTTTGCTTGTGTTGCTCTTGTCTCCTACAGAACCGTATGGGTCACTCCAGGGTTCCTCTTTTTAATTGTGCCTACCATCAAAACAAGCAAAGCTGACTTTGATTAACTGTAAAAAAACCCTCAAACCTTGCCCCAAAGTCTGCTCAGAATTTTTTTCTCTGTGTTGTCTATTTTCTGTTTGCTTGGTTTCAGTTTTCAAACTAATAGTGGCTTCTTTTGTAAACTAACAGTAGCAAATGTCACTCTGCTGCTCTACTTTGTCATTTCTTCTGTGTGGTTCCAATTGTAAGCAGAAACAATGGAAAGCAGAATCCATGCAATGTTGACTTGATTTCTTCTTGGCCTAGTGAAAGAAAGCAATTTGTTTGCATCTCTTCGAGGGTAACTCTGTTTAACAGTTGAAGAGAAAAACAATTTCAGTTTTAGACAATAATCTCAGAGTTTAGTTGTGTTTGGAAAATTCTTCTTGCTTAAAGAGTGTTTTCCATGATGTTGTGTTGATTTCATTGTTGATCCCGGTTCAAAAAATGAAGTACAAGACTGTCAAGCATTTAGAATATATCCAGCTATTAAAAATATGTTCTTCTGAGTTTTTTGTTAAGTTTAAGTTCTAACAACATTCATTTTAATTGATGATCTGTACTGGAATTTGAATAAGGTGAAATACACAGTGATTGTATTCACTGTATTAATGTTACTCAGTAGTAAACACACATCAAACAGAATTTTTCTGCATCCTTTTCAAATGGGCTGGGAGATAAAGTGGTGCATACAGAGTATGTACGTGGGAAAGAGAGGCAAAATCAAAGCTATAATCTGAGTTTTAAATGGATTGTTCTTGAAAAATGAATAAGCTTATTATAGGTCAAAGGCAAGTTATGCTGCAGTGAGAGTTTTGAGAAATATAGGACAGTATTCATCTGGGCAAGTAAGTGTATAACAGACAATAGTCTTTCTATGGAGAAATTACTGGTGCATAGCTTCCAGTGTAAAACAGCAGTGTTCATGTTGGCTTCATAGTGTCATTATCATCCCTCGAGGGAGAAGGTCAACCACCTAATTCTCCATGACAAGACATGTAAGTGCAAGAATTTAGATGGTGCAGTCTGCAAAATGGATGAAGAAATATATTAAATAGTATAATAATATTTCATGAGAAAGGTGTATATGCTGAAAACATAGAAATTTGTGAAAATATCCCAAAAAAGTGTATCAGAATTCTATTCATAAGAGAGAGCAAATAACTTTTTGGATGCATTTTTTTCACTGTAAATAACTTCCTGCCAGGAACTCCAATGTCCCAGCGCTATGTTAAGAACCCTATGATCACATTCAGCACATTTAATATATGTTGTAAATCTGACATCTTGCCTATTCAACAAGATGTTATTATCATACTGGAGACCCCTGGTGGCCTAGTGGTTAGCGTGCAGGACTTTCACTGCTG
>NW_020905615.1:0-466 GCF_003984885.1 Neopelma chrysocephalum | reverse complement strand
CTTGCCAGGAGCTCCCTGTGTGGCAGGAGCCCAGCCCAGCTCAGCAGCACAGCAACAGCCCCAGGCATTCCATGACCCTCGGGGGGGTTTGGCATTGTTTACATGAGACTCTGTCCCTGAGAGGAAGTTCAAACAACTTTTCAAGAAGTCAAAGTGAGATTGAATCAATAAAGTTTTTGCAGTGCTAATGGGTCCCATTGTGGGGCACGACTGTGAAAGTGTCCCCAGATTCCAGTTGGAACAGAAAATTCCACTGATGACAAGGATGGACAAGCAAAGGAAAGGTGGCTCTGATGCTGAGGAAAACTGGATGTGTTTCCTTAACCCAAAGGGCCAAGCCCTGACCCCCAGCCCCTAGGAAGGGACATCCTGTCCCCGCCTCATTCCTCAGGGCTCTTCCTGGGGCACTGGGATGTGGCATGTGCAATGCCAAGGGCAGGACCATGGGGTGGCACCTGCCAGGCTG
>NW_020905614.1:0-406 GCF_003984885.1 Neopelma chrysocephalum | reverse complement strand
GGAACGCGAAACCTGGGATTGGGGGGAGAGAGACCCCTGAGAGACCCCTGAGAGACCCTGAGAGACCCCGAGAGACCCCTGAGAGACCCCAAACACACCCGGGGCTCGACTCCGCCTTGTGCGCCCACTCGGGGAACGCGAAACCTGGGATCGAGGGGAGAGAGGGACCCCTGAGAGACCCCTGAGAGACCCCTGAGCCCACTCGGGGAACGCAAAACCTGCGTTTGGGGGGAGAGAGACCCTCTGAGAGACCCCTGAGAGCCCCCTGAGAGACCCCAAACACACCCGGGGCTCGACTCCGCCTTGTGCACCCACTCGGGGAACGCGAAACCTGCATTTGGGGGGAGAGAGACCCCTGAGAGACCCCTGAGAGACCCCTGAGCCCACTCGGGGAACGCGAAACCTG
>NW_020905613.1:0-1000 GCF_003984885.1 Neopelma chrysocephalum | reverse complement strand
CTCCACCAGCCAACGGGCAGCACACAGCAGGGCAGGAAGAAACTTTCCAACACATCTTGTCCCACTTTGTCCCAATGACAACACCAAGTGAAGGCCCAGAAGTTCTGCACCACCTGAGCCGTCTTCAGGATCCCCTGCCTTGGCCCTCCCTTTGTCACACCCAGGGCCTAACACTAACCCTAAACCCTAACCCTAACTAACTAACCCTGACCCTAACCCTAACCCTGACCCTGACCCTGACCCTAACCCTGACCCTAACCCTGACTCCGATCCTAACCCTAACCCCTAACCCTGACCCTGACCCTGACTCTAACCCTAACCCTCAGCCTAACCCTAACTCTAAGCCTAACCCCAACCCCTAACTCTAACCACTAACCCCTAACCCATAACCCACAACCCACAACCCATAGCCCACAACCCATAACTCATAACCCGTAACCCCTGACCCCTAACCCGTAACGCCAACCTGTAACCCGTAATCCGAACCTGAACCCCAACAGTAATTGGGTGTTGGGATTGGGAATTGTATCGTGGTGTTGCCATGGGACTTGGCCATTAGGGTCAGCAGGTGGTTTGTGTGTGGTTTGGGATGGGTTGGGGTTTGGGTGTGCTTGGTTAGGATTTGTGCTTTAGGGTTTCTGTGGTCATTCTGTTTGGTTGGATTGTTTTGGGTGGTTTTTTTGGGGTCCTGGGCAGTGTTTGGGTTGTGATCTGGGTGTTTTTTTCTGGTATTTTTTTTAATTTTTAAAAAAAATTATTTTTTGTGCAGTTCTTTTGTTGTCCAGAAGGTGCAGTGTTTGTAGTAATTTTTTGTTGCAGTTCCTGTGTTTTGTGGGTAGGTGCCATGTTCAGGGTTTGGGATGTGTGCAATCACTTTTAGATGTCAATAGGTGGGAGTGTTGCTGTGTGGTTTTGCAGTTATTGGATCCTTGGTTAAAAAAAGTTGTTTAATAGCATAGTTTGTCCAAAAAAATTAGATCATTGGGTAATTTGTAGGAAT
>NW_020905612.1:0-484 GCF_003984885.1 Neopelma chrysocephalum | reverse complement strand
TGATCCTTGCTTACAGTGGGAAACACTTTGTTACAGCCGTGGGAAGGGTATGATTTAAGGTACTTTCAAGGACAAATGTGAAATGTGTTCATTGTTTACTAACCTTTTTTCAAAGGTAAAATGAAGGCTTGTTTTGTTTAGTTCAACCACGTGCTTCAGGCTAATGGTAATTGTCAAAGTGCTTCAGATGCTGTCCTGCATAAGGTATGTAGTTCTAGTGGATTCTGGATTAGGGAAGAATGGGGCAATGTGAAGTTTTCTCTGGAAGTAAATACTGAGCAAAGTGCCTTACTACATTCCAGTATGCATTAGTCCATTAGGAGGTTGATGTTCTCTTTTCATAACACAATCACTTCCATGTATACTTCAAAGTAATTTCTTGTCTTCTTTTAAAGGTCTTGAAATTCTGACAGTTTTGTGTTATTTTTTGGTATAATTGTTGCAGAGCAATTTAAATTAGCAGTAGAATAGCTAAGGCTTAGTA
>NW_020905611.1:0-953 GCF_003984885.1 Neopelma chrysocephalum | reverse complement strand
TGCTGGAATTCCAGCTGCCAGCCTTGGCCATCCCCTGCTTCCCACATCCCTGCTGGAACCCTCTGTATCCCAGCAGATCCCTCTGGTGTCCATATCCCAGTGGATCCCTCCCGTGTCTGTATCCCAGTGGATCCCTTGATGTCCATATCCCAACAGATCCCTCTGGTGTCTGTATCCCAGCAGATCCCTCCTGTATCCGTATCCCAGCAGATCCCTCCCCTGTCCATATCCCAGTGGATCCCTCCTGTATCCATATCCCAGCAGATCCCTCCTGTGCCCGTATCCCAGTGGATCCCTCCCCTGTCCGTATCCCAGCACTCCCGGAGCAGCCCCAGGCTCTTCACAGCTGCTCCTTTGGGATTTGCAGCTTGTCCAGCTGCAAGTTTCCATGGAGCCTGAGGCTCCCGGTCCTTTCCAAACTGGGAGGGACTGGTGGCACACACTGGCCAGGGCAGGTGAGGCTCTCAGCCCTTTCCAAACTGGGAGGGACTGGTGGCACACACTGGGAGGGACTGGTGGCACACACTGGCCAGGCAGGTGAGGCTCCTGGTCCTGGCCAAACTGGGAGGGACTGGTGGCACACACTGGTCAGGCAGGTGAGGTTCCTGCTCCTGATCCTTTCCAAACTGGGAGGGACTGGTGGCACACACTGGCCAGGGCAGGTGAGGCACCCACAGAGCTGCTCCCGGGGGCACTGGCTGGAAAAGCAGCTTGTATCCCATGGGAAAGGGACCCCGTGGCTCCCATTCCCAATCCTGACATGTCCTGTTGCTCCTCAAGGATCCCAAGCCCTGAGCAGGGGGACGGAGCCCCAGAGAAGTGCCCTGGGAGCTGCTTCCCAGGAGCTGCTTCCCAGGAGCTGCTTCCCAGCTCTCCCCTGGGCCCTGGATAACGGGATGACAGGAGAGCAATTCCTGCAGCCCTGGGGCTCTCCCAGCTCTCCCCTGGATAAC
>NW_020905610.1:0-1330 GCF_003984885.1 Neopelma chrysocephalum | reverse complement strand
ACGTAATCCCAGGCCACTGAAACTGTGGAAACAGAGGGGTTTGGGCAATCCCAGACCCCAAAACATTGGAAAAGAGGGGTTAGGACACTCCCAGACCCGAAAACTCCTGGGAACAGGGGGGTTTGGGCACACTCAGACCCCCAAAATCCCAGCAACAGGGAGTTATGAGGCACCCGCGACCACCCAGAACCTCATTCCAACGCATCCAGATCACCTTAAATCCCATCTCCAGGAATCCGGGACCCCCCAAAACCCACCTCGGACCCCCCCCCAAAGGCCCCGGGGCTGCCGCGGGGGCCCCCAACGGCCCTCAGCCAATCCCAAAGCGCCCACGCCGCCCGCGCCCAATCCCAGCGCGCCGCGCTGATGACTCATCAGTCGCCGGGAAGACAAGGCTCCAACCGGGCCCCAAACCCTCGCCGCACTTTGCGCTCTCAGCCAATCCGAGCGCTCCCAAAAATCCCCCAAAACGTCTCCGCCCGGCTGGTTTTGGGGTGTCAGCAGCTGTCCGGCGCTGGGCATGGAGCGTGTGCGGGGAGCTGGGGGTGGGCTGATGTCCCACATCCTCCTTTCCCCCACCTTTCTGATCTCTCCCACCCCTTTCCCATCGTTCCCCGTTCCTCAGTCCCGTCTCGCCCCCGTCCACTTTTGGGGGTCCCACTCCCCTCCCACTTAATTTGGGATTTCCATCACCTCTTTTACGGGGTTTAGTGGGTCCTGGCACCTCTTGGGGTGCGCTGGGTGCACGATCCATCCTGGGGCGGGTTCTGCCCCCCTCAAACTCTGCTCCCCCCGCGATTTTCCCCCAAGTCACCCCCAGCCCCTTCACTCCAGTAACAAGGACTGCAGAGCACTAAGAAGCTTTATTGTGGGCTGTTCTTGCCGGCGACTGATGAGTCATCAGCGCGGCGCGCTGGGATTGGGCGCGGGCGGCGTGGGCGCTTTGGGATTGGCTGAGGGCCGTTGGGGGCCCCCGCGGCAGCCCCGGGGCCTTTGGGGGGGGTCCGAGGTGGGTTTTGGGGGGTCCCGAATTCCTGGAGATGGGATTTAGGGTGATCTGGATACGCTGGAATTATATTCTGGGTGGCCGCGGGTGCCTCATAACTCCCTGTTCCCGGGATTTTCGGGGTCTGGGAGTGCCCAAACCCCCCCTGTTCCCAGGAGTTTCAGGGTCTGGGAGTGTCCTAAACCCTCTTTTCCTTTTTTTGGGGGGTCTGGGATTGCCCAAACCCCTCTGTTTTCACAATTTTGGGGGCCTGGAAGTACCTAAACTTCTCTTTTCAAGGATTTTTTTGGGTCTGGGAGAGCACAAACCCCCCTGTTCATGGGG
>NW_020905609.1:0-404 GCF_003984885.1 Neopelma chrysocephalum | reverse complement strand
AAATACCCCAAAAATACCCCCAAACCACCCCAATATAACAAAAAAAACCAAAATACCCCAAAACCACCCCAAAAAACACCCCAAAACCACCCGAAAAGATCCCAAAACCACCCTAAATATCCCCAAAATACCCCAAACCACCCCAAAATACCCAAAAACCACCCCAAAAATACCCTAAAAACATCCTCCCCAGACCCTTTTCACCCCCTAAATTCCTCCCCAATCCCCCCCAGACCCTTTTTATCCCCCTAAATTACCCCCCAGACCCTTTTCAGCCCCCAAATCCTCCCAAATTCTCCCCCAGACCCTTTTCACCCCCCAAATCCCCCCAGCCCCCTCTTCACCCCCAAAATCTCTCCCCAGACCCTTTTCATCCCCCCAAATCCCTCCCCAAATCCCCCCCC
>NW_020905608.1:0-675 GCF_003984885.1 Neopelma chrysocephalum | reverse complement strand
CCAGCCAAACACCTCGGGCAGGAAGAGCTGGACCTCTCATCTCTGCATTTCCTGCCCAAAGCCGGGTGTGCCCACATGGCTGAAGAACTGGCTTCTCAGCCTCCTTGTCCAGCTGCCACCCAAGGGAGCCCCTCTGCCCCTGTGCCCTGCGGCCCCACCCCCCAGCCCGGTCTAAAGGTGGTCCTGCCCTGTGAGGGTAGGGATTTGGGCCACCTTAATGTAAATAAATACATATAAACCCTCAGTTGTGTGTCCGGGTGGTCCCACCAGCAAAGCCCCAAGGCCCCAGCCCTGGCTGAGCTCCGTGCCCGGGCACAGCCGTGGATGCCCACAGTGTGGGCAGCAGGAGCCAGGCTGGGGCTGGGGGAGCCCGTGGTGAGGGACCTTGGGCTGAGGGCACCTTTATTGCAGGAGGGAATTTGGAATCCCCCATAAGGTGGGACTGGTGTCCCTCAGGAGGCACCCAGGGATATTTTGGGGTCTCTCCTGAGGGGTGCAGGGGGCTGAGGTCCCCCGTAAGACTTTCAGGGGTCTGAGGACTGTCATGAGGAACATGGTGGGGGGGTTGGATTTTCCTCTAAGGAGGGCAGGGGGTTTGGGGTCTTTCATAAGCCGTGCAGGGTCTGCAGCCTCTCATGAGGTTCTCAGGGGGTCTGGGGCCTCTTCTCTGGTGTG
>NW_020905607.1:0-1057 GCF_003984885.1 Neopelma chrysocephalum | reverse complement strand
TTTGTGAGTCACGTCCCTCACAAACACTCACTCCAATGCTGCCTCCAACTCTGGCCTAGCCAGAGTTGGGGGGTCGCAGGGCTCCCCTTCTCCCTCCCCGCTCCGGGGGGGGAAGAAGGAGGCCCAGCCACCCCCTGGTCTTCTACACTCACACACAGCAGCAGACACCAACAGAATTGCCAGCAGCTTCCGGTGGTTGTGTATATATGATTTTTTAGCAGAAGCGAACAAGACCAGCGGTGATTGGCCCTTTAGGCAACACTGCCCTGGCACCCAATCACCTCTGAGCCCCCGACCTTCAGGGAGGCCAATCTCAACCCATGACACTGCCCCATCCCGGGAAGTGTCCAAGGCCAGGTTGGACGGGGTTGCAGCCAGCTGGTGTGGTGGAAGGTGTCCCTGCCCGTGTGTTCTGATCTGATTAGGGAGAGATGCCTCAGCCCGAATTAAGTTGTAAATGAGACCATTTGCTGACAACAGGTGGATTTTATTTAATACAGATTTTATTTGATTAACAAATCTTACCAATCTTCTGTCTTCTATTCTATAATTCTTATCGTCTAACTAAACAAACCTATGTGCCTTATAAATATGGTAATTATTATAATATTGAAATATAGTATTACCTATCCTACATAAGTCTATCTTCACAGAAAATCTATCTAAATATTAAAAAGACAGTTTATAATAGTTATAATTACATTATTTTTTACAAAACTACCAAACTTAATTAAATTAGTTAACCAACTTAAGCCATCTTTGGGTTGTTTTCGAATAATTGTGTGTGTTGTCCTCCTGCAGGGAGGTTCTGGGAGCAAGAGGTCCTGTCTTGCTCATTCCCTGCAGGAGTGGTCAGGTATTGGTATCAGTGTCTAAGGTCGGTGGTGGAGTCAGTGTCTCTCTTGTAAGCATTGAAGAGGTGTCCGGGCCCGGCCTGGCGCTGGAGCGGGGCCTAATCCTGGGGCTGTCCCGCCGTGCAGGAGCGGAACAGCCTGCGCAGAGCCCCGAGTGCCCGCCTGAAGCGGGAGAGACGTTTGGTGGGTTGAGCCAGCTGGCT
>NW_020905606.1:0-3599 GCF_003984885.1 Neopelma chrysocephalum | reverse complement strand
GGGGGCCCAAGGCATCTTCCTCTTCCTCACAGCCTCCTCGTCCATCCACCCAAGCTTTGGGAAGGAGAAATCCTGATGGGAGGGAAAACAAGGGCTGAGCGCATTGGCTTGGGGGTTCCTCCTGCCCAAGTCCACCTCTAGAACTCACCGGGCATCCTGTGACCATAAAAACCTCCAAAACACCAAGATTCAGCCCAGAAATATCCAAACCACCCAATATTCATGCAAAAAAATCCTCAGAAATAGTGAGATAAACCCCCCACCCCTTTCCCATCGACCTCCAAACCCCAGCTCCCTTTGGGGGTGACCCACCGCCCCTTGTGCTCCCTTTTGGGGGTCTCACCCACTCTTTTCCCTTCTCTCGCCCCCTTCCCATCGTGGTCGCTCCGCTCACCCGACAGCGGCAGGAAGGGCAGGGACAGGGGCGGAGCAGCAACAGCAACAGCAGGAGAAGAATCGCCCCCCCATCCCAGGGGTGCCCGGGAAGGGGGAACTTGTCCCAAATATCCTGGGGGGAGCGCGGGGGGTCGGGACATACTTGGCTTGCCAGCACAGATTTCCCTGCAAAGTCTGCAGTTAGTCAAGCTCTGGAGAGGAGATTGTGCCCCATGGATGGGATTGCAGAGGCTCCCTCAGGTCCCCAGTGTGAATCAGCAACCAGGAATATAGACAAAAGGCCCCCCAAAAGATTTCTGGGGCAGTGTCCTGTAGGGAGGGGACAGTGTCACCCCACCAGGGCAGGGCTGGCAAGTGGGAGGCTGCTGCAGGGGTCTGCAAGAGGCCTCATGCTCTCCTTGGCCCCAGCACTGGCTGGTACCAACACCCCCAGCTGACCCCGGCCCTGGGCAGCTCTGCTGCCACAGGCTGTGCCCTCACCGTGGCCCTGCAATGGCCCTGCCTGTCCCTCACCCGTGGCCCTGTCCCTTGGCTCTCTCCCTGCCAGCTGAGTGTGGGGCACACGGGCTGGGGGTCCCTCCCATGCCCCCCGGGCAGCCGGCATTGGCTGGGGGGATGTGAGGGCTGGGCCTGCTCAGCACAGCCCTGGCCTCGTGCCCAGCACCTCTTTCCTGCCCCACACAAGAGCTTCCTGGCCCCCCCAGGGCTCCCCTGCTGCTGCCTCTGCTCCTGGCCCTGCCTTTGCTGCTCCCTTGGCTGTGCCAGCGGCTGCAGGGGGGGGATGGCAGCAGCTTCAGCTCCACGGCAGTTCCTGGGGGGAGCTCAGCCCGGGGGAGACGGGCAGGGACCTGAGGGGGATGGACAGGGGCCCAGCAGGGACAGCCAGGGCCTGCAGGGGAAGGCACAGGGACAACCTGGCCCCCACAGTGCCAGGGCTGTCTCTGCTCGTCCTTGCAGGCTCCGTGGCCAGGCAGAGTTTGTGTTCCTCAGCAGCACCTCTGCCTTGCACTTATTCTCAGGCTCACCTCAGGGACAGCTCTGGGCTCACCTCTGCGCCACTTCTCAGCCTCACCTCAGGGCCTGGGCTCAAGGACAGGAACCTGCAGGGAGGGGACATGATGTGCAAGCTGAGGGCTGCCTGCTTGCACTGGCCTCTGGGTTTCTTTCTCCTTCTAGAACTATCCCAGAACTTACCCTGCTTTTCTAACACCACACATTTACTCACTAACCCTGCAGATGTATATGGACAGACATCTCTATCACCCTGGGGATAGAGTCTCAAGCATGTGCTGCCATAGGAATGGCAATCAGAGAATCACACAATCAGCCGGGTTGGAAAAGACCTCCAAGATCATCAAGCCCAGCACTTGATCCAACCCCGCCGTGCTTCCCAGACCATGGCACTGATGCCACATCCAGTCTCACCTTCAACACCTCCAGGGACGCTGACTCCACCCCCTCCCTGCCCAGCCCACTCCAAGGCCTGATTACTCTCTCAGCAAAAAATTCCTTCCTAATATCCAACCTAAACCTCCCCTGGTACAGATCAAGACCCAGCCCTCTTGTCCTACTGCTGCTTCCAGGCACAAGAGCCCCACCCCCACCTGGCTACAACCTCCTAGCAGGGAGTTGCAGAGAGTGATAATTCATTCTGGGTACCTGAGGGAGCCTCTGCAATGCCATCCATGGGGTACAATCTCCTCTCCAGAGCTTGACTCACTGCAGACTTCGCAGGGAAATCTCTGCTCACAGTTGCATCCTGAGCCCAAAGTCAGCTTGTATCCCCAAGTGCTGATCCAAGGCGCGCCCTGGGATCGGAGCCTGGACTCTAATTAACCTCTCCTGTGCTGCCAAACAGCAGGAGCTGTATGGCCAAGGGACAAACTCTGTGATCCCTGTCAGTGTCCATGGTCCCTGTCAGTGTCCTTCAGGGAAACTGGGAGGAGGAAATGAAGAAACTGGTTTGGAACCAAACCGGTGCTCAAGCAGGAAAAACCTCCTTCCATGGAAATAAAACTTAGACAGTTTTTCCTGGGCTGAACAAACTCATTCAGGGATGAAGGACTGGGACTTCTGTGGACACTTGTGCTGGTTTCTTTGGACATTTGTGTTCATTCAGAGAGCCCCTGGAAACACTCTGCTGTTCACTCCCAGTGCCACCAGTGCCTGGGTCCTGTCTGCAGCAGCAGATTGCAGTGGGACAGGAGAAATGCTTTTCTGAGCCTCTGGGCTGGACACAGGCACAGCCTGACCCTGAACCCAAGGGAAACAAAGACAAATTCCACGGTTTTAGCTGGAACAAGGTTGGGGGGGTTTCCTGAGGGCAGCACTACACCAGACTTTTGTGTGTGTGTGTGAGACAGGCAGAACCACAAATGCCTGCACAGCCCAGAGCAGTCAGTGTGGTGCTGGGCTTGCTGCTGCAGAGACCCCCAGGGAACAAACCCAGGCAATAGTTTGGGTTTATTCCTTGCTCTGTGTCAGTGGAACAGAATGTTCCACAGGAGCTCTGTCCCCCTCTGTAGCACCGGGTGGCTCGAAGCTGAAGAGAGAGGGGGTCAAGTGCAAGTTCCCTTCTGTAGTGTGTGTCCCTAAGGAGGACACTTGCCTTATTATTGCTAATTATTTGTAATATCTTATAGATATATCATACAACACCTAAGGATGGATTCTATAGAATATGTGCTATATATATGATACAGAATATATCTGATTATTGCTTTATCTGTCTGTCCAGACAGATATTGTGTATGCACAGAGATTGTATTTGAGGGACACGCTCCGCTCAATACCCTGTTAGCTCCACTCCCAAGGCCAGCAAATTCCTAAAGCTCCCCCTTCTGTGCCCTGCAGGTTTTGGCAGATTTGCAAGAGCAGGGGAATCATTCCCTGCAGCCCCTTTGCACTGTAGGAAATGGGAGCACTGTGCACATCCTGCTGCCTCCAGATTCCATTCTGGGGGTGGGAATGACCCTGTGGGGAGCAAAGAAATGCCTGGTTCTGCAGGAGCTGGAGATGCTCAAGGGGCAGCAGGACCAAGTCAGGGGCCAGGGGGGCTTTGGGGTCTGGGAGGGTCCTGGGGGAGCTGGGGAGGGGCTTTGGGGATTGGGAGTACAGACCAGCACAGACCAGTACCTCCTCACTGCTCCCCGGATCTCTCCTGGAGCTGGGCCACGTTGTCGTGGGACACCTGAGGCCCCCCC
>NW_020905605.1:0-532 GCF_003984885.1 Neopelma chrysocephalum | reverse complement strand
CCAGTGGGAGCATCTGCAGAGCTGCTCCATCACTCCCACAACAAACACCCTGCACCAACAGGCACTGACAGGCTCTGGGTCCCCACTCCACTGCCAGGCACGAGCATCCCCAGGGACACACACACTGGGGATCCCCAACATCCCCAGCTGCTTCTCCTCACACCAACCCACCTTTGCCACCCCCACAGCCAGCAGGCACAGCACAGCCTCCAATGCAAGGACACGCACACACGGCCCAGCCCTGCAATGCCAAACTGCTCATCTTTATTCAAGCTGGGAAAAGCAGCCTCTGCCCCACACACCCCATGGCTGGGACCACATGTCTCCAGCCCAGCAGCACCCAGCAGGAGCAGCTGCCACTGCTGCAGTGCCAGCAGCTGGGCATGGCAGAGGCAGGGAGGGGAGAGGACATCGGGAGAAGGTTCCAGGAGCCAGAAGCGAGGGGAACGTCCTGCTTGGACATTTCAGGGTCTCAACCCCATGTGCTGTACAAAGAAAGCAGAGAAGCACATCAGCTCTTGTAACTTTTCCT
>NW_020905604.1:0-1422 GCF_003984885.1 Neopelma chrysocephalum | reverse complement strand
GGCAACTATCATACTTCCCACTGCTGCGGTCAGTTACCATGGTAACCAGCATACATTCTTATTGCAATGACCAGTTACGATGACAACCATCACACATTCCCATTGCTATGGTCAGTTATCATGGCAACCATCACACATTCCCATTGCTATAGTCGGCTACCATGGAAACAATCATACATTTCTATCACTGTGGTCGGTTACCATGGCAACCATCATACTTCCCACTGGTATAGTCAGCTACTATGGCAACCATAATAAAGTCCTGTTGATTCAGTCAGTTACCATGGTAACCATCAGACATTGTCATTGCTATGGTCAGTTACCATGGCAACCACCATACATCCCCATTGCTACAATCGGTTACTGCAGCAACCAGCATACATTCTCATTGCCACAGTCAGTTACCATGGTAACCAACATACATTTCCATTGCTATAGTCAGTTACCACGGCAACCATCATAAAATCCCATTCCTATGTTCAGTTAGCATGGACATAACCATACATTCTTATTGTTATGGTCGGTTACCATGGAACCCATCATACATTTCCATTGCTATGGTCAGTTACCATGGCAACCATCATACTTTTCTGTTGCTATGGTCAGTTACTATGTCAAACCATCACACATTCTCATTTCTATGGTCAATTACCATGGCAAACATCATACATTCCTGTTGCTACAGTCAGTTACCATGGCAACCATCATACATTCCCATCGCTATGGTCAGTTTCTATGGTAACCTCTTGGTTCCTCTTGGAGAGAAGCAGATGCAGATGAGCCTCCATGTTGTCCACCAACCTGCCAGTTGTGCTCTAAAGGCCTGTGTCTCAAGGGCTGTCTTGACCAGGACCCTGCACAAACCTATGGGACTCTTTGCATCCTGTCATGGTGCCTTTCCAGTGAATTCCAGGGTTATCAAAGACAACTACAATGGGCTCTTTGTCTCACTCCACAAGGTCACCCAAACCAGTCTCTCCTCTGACCCTCAATCACAAAAGTTCACCCAATTTCTTCATCCCCTCGACCAGCTCCACAGGTCCAAGAAGCTCCTTCCCACTGAGGACACCTCTCTCCTGCTCTTTCTCTCCTCTGTCTCCTTGGCCTTCTCTGCCAACCCATCACAGCACCAAAACCTGGGAACTGTCTCAGCAGGCCTGGGCTGTTAATGCCTCAAACTGAAATGAAGAGAGACTTGGGGCTGCAGCTCCTCCTGCCTGTGCCCCACATGCAGGGCATTGGGGGCTGTCTGGCTGCAGCCCCTCAGCGGGGGCACCGGGAGTGAGAACAGACTTGCAGTGGGGAAAGCTGCTCTGAAAGCCCCGAGAGCTGGGGTGTGCAGAGGCTTTGCTGACAATGGCCTTGGGGGTGGACATGCTGGGACTCAGGCCCAGGGGGAAAATCACAGGCCTGATCCCTGAG
>NW_020905603.1:0-902 GCF_003984885.1 Neopelma chrysocephalum | reverse complement strand
TGGGGAGCAAAGAAATGCCTGGTTCTGCAGGAGCTGCAGATGCTCAACGGGCAGCAGGACCAACTCAGGGGCCTGGGAATCCTGGGGGGCTTTGGGGTCCGGGAAGGTCCTGGGGGAGTTGGGAAGGGGCTTTGGGGATTGGGGGTACAAACCAGGACAGACCAGTACAGACCAGGACAGACCAGTACCTCCTCACTGCTCCCCAGATCTCTCCTGGAGCTGGGCCACATTGTCATGGGACACCTGAGCCCCCCCCAGTGCCCTCCCAGTCCAGCCCAGTGCCCCCAGTACAGCCCACTGTGTTCCTGTCGCAGGGTGCCAGGTGATCCCTCTTGGGGGGGTTGGAAAGGATTTAAAGGGGGGCAAGGGGAGATTTTGGGGGATTTGGGGGTTTTGGTTGCTTTGGGGGGAGTTAAAAGGAGTTTTGGGCGGTCAAAGGGATCTGTGGGGGGCGGGGATTAAAGGAAAAAGGGGGGTTGGGGGACATTTGGGGGGGGGCTAATGGGGCCTGGGGGGGAGAGGAGGGGCAGCACCACGAACAGGTGGGTCCTGAGACCCTCTTGGTGTCCCCAGTTCCCCCTCTTGACACCCCAAGACCCCTCTGGTGTCTCCCATGTCCCCAGGGCCTCCCCATGGCCATAATACCCCCCCCGATACCCCCAATTCCACTGTCCCCAAACCCATCCCCATTGTCCCCACTGCCCGCAAACCCCATCCCTGATGTCCTCAACCTTCCACCTCACCCCAGGAGCCCCCCCCTGGACACTCTGACACCAAAAATGCCCCCCCACCCCTCACAGAAAGGCCAAGGGCATCTGGGGACACGTTGGGGACAGTTGGGGGCTGTGCGGTGCACTGGGTGATTACTGGGAATACTGGGACACACTGGGGGAACCAGGGGG
>NW_020905602.1:0-1093 GCF_003984885.1 Neopelma chrysocephalum | reverse complement strand
GTTTTCCCCAGGGTTGTGTGAGCCCTGCTGGTCCCAGGGGATTTCTCCTCCTCTCTCTCCAGGAGATGGAAACCTGTCTGTCAGGTTTCTGATCTGCCTCTATATCCCCGGCACCTCCATCCATCCATCCATCCACCTCTGCAACCATCCCTCCATCCATCCATCCATCCATCTCTGCATCCATCCCTGCATCCATCCATCCATCCATCCCTCCATCCATCCCTCCATCCATCCATCCCACAGCTGGCTCAGAGCCCCCAGCCTGGGGGGCAAACAGGGGCTCAATTCCCAGAGGGTCCTTTTCAGCTCCCGGATGAGATGTTTTGTGTCCTGGCTCCGTCCTGGGAATGGGTGGGACGGGACATCCCCCCTCCCACTGGTCTCTGGCTGCGTCAGGGCTCCCTGGGGACGTGGCTGCAGGAACAGGGACACGGCAGGGGCTGGAGGTTTCCCCCAGGGTTGTCTGAGCCCTGCTGCTCCCGGGGGATTTCTCCTCCTCTCTCTCCATCTCCCCCGTGCCTGGCAGGTCTCTGACCCACCTCTGCATCCCTCCATCCCACAGCCGGCTCAGACACCCCGAGGGGGCTCCCAGAGGGACGAGCCCCATCCCGGTGCCCTTGGGAGCCTCTCCCCCGCACCCCGGTGCCAGGGGGAGCTCCCCTGCCCGGGCCGGGGCCGAGCCGCGCTCCCGGGGCAGCAGCGATTGGGCGCTATTTTGCTCCTTGGGCAGCTGTCGCTGTTCATTAGCGGAGCGGGGCCAGCCCGGGGCTGCCGGCGAGGAGGAGGCAGCGCTGGGCACCCCAGGTACGGCTCTGGGGGCTTTGACCCTCTCGGTGCTCGAGGGGCACCCGCGGGCATCACCCACCCCGGGCCGGGGGATTTGGGACCCCCGGGGCCCGTCCCGGCCCTGCCGGGTGAGTGTGAGCGGGGACAGAGGGGCGGGCGGGGCGGCTATTTTGGGAAGTTTCTTTGATGTGAGTCAGCGGTAAAAGGCACCCCCGGGAGCTCGGGGGGGAGAAGTCCCGGCGGCAGCGGAGCAGAGCTGGTTGTTTGCTGAGCGGCTGCGATTTGGGGCATTGAAGAGAGGGACTGG
>NW_020905601.1:0-836 GCF_003984885.1 Neopelma chrysocephalum | reverse complement strand
GTGTAGGGAACAGAACAGAGGTCTCTATGTAACCTTTGTCGACCTCATCAAGGCTTTCGATACTGTGAGCAGAAAAGGTCTTTGGCAGATTTTGGAACGTTTAGGTTGTCCCCCCAAGTTCCTTAAAATGATCATCTCACTTCATGAGGATCAGCACGGCCAAGTCAGATATGGCAACACACTTTCTGAGCCTTTTCTAATAAAGAATGGTGTGAAACAAGGCTGCGTTCTCGCTCCTACCCTATTGACAGCATCAGCATGATGCTCCAAAGGGCCACGGCAGACCTCGATGATCAGGACGGTATCTACATACGATATCGTACTGATGGAAGCCTATTCAACCTAAGGCGACTGAAGGCCCACACCAAGACCCTAAACCATCTTGTCCGGGAGCTGCTTTATGCTGATGGCGCCGCCCTTGTTGCCCACACAGAAGCAGCCCTGCAGCGTTTAACGTCCTGCTTTGCAGACGCTGCTGAGCTCTTTGGGCTGGAAGTCAGCTTAAAGAAGACTGAAGTTCTCCATCAACCTGCACCTCAGGAAGTCCCCCATCATCCCCACATCACCATCGGCCAATCAGAACATAAATCAGTCCAACAGTTTAATTACCTAGGCAGCCTCATCTCCTCGGACGGTAAGATTGACGGGGAGATAGATAACAGGTTAGCGAAGGCTTATAGTGCTTTTGGAAAGCTTCATAAAAGAGTCTGGTGAAATAAACACTTGAAGAAAAGTACCAAGATCAGTGTTTACAGAGCCATAGTGCTGTCTACTCTCTTATGTGGCTCTGAATCATGGGTCATCTACCGCCACCACCTGCGTCTTCTAGAACGCTT
>NW_020905600.1:0-2935 GCF_003984885.1 Neopelma chrysocephalum | reverse complement strand
AACCAGAAATCATTCCCCTTACTATGGCCCATTACCATGGCAACGATCATACAGTCCCATTGCTCTGGTTGGTTACCATGGCAACCATTACACATTACCCCTTGCTATGGTCAGTTACCATGGCAACCAGCATACATTCTCATTACCATGGTCAGTTACAATGGCAAACATCATACTATCCCATTGCTACAGTCAGTTATACCATGGCAACCAGCATACTTCCGACTGCTACAGTCAGTTACCACAGCAATGATCATAATTACCCATTGCTCTGGTCAGTTAACACGGCAACTGTCATACCTTTCAATGCTATGGTCAGTTACCACGGCAACCATCATACTTCCGACTGGTACAGTTGGTTACCATGGCAGCCCTCAAACATTCTTGTTGCTATGGTCAGTTACCATGGCAACCATCACTCATTCCCATCACTACAGTTGGTTACCATGGCAACTATTATATTATATTATATTATATTCCCATTGCTAGGGTCGGTTACCATGGCAACCAGCATATGATGTCATTGCTACGGATGGTTACCATGGCAACCATCACAGATTCCCATTGCTACGGTCAGTTACCACGGCAACCGTCACACATTCCCATTGCTATGGACAGTTACCATGGCAACTACCATTTATTCCATCGCTAGGGTCAGTTACTATGGCAACCTCTTGATTCCTCTTGGACAGAAGCAGATGCAGATGAGCCTCCCTCCTGTCCACCAACCTGCCACCTGTGCTCTAAAGACCTGTGTCCCAAGGGTTGTCTTCACCAAGACCCTGCACAAACCTCTGGGACTCTTTGCATCCTGTCGTGGTGCCTTTCCAGTGAATTCCAAGGTTATCAAAGACAACTTGGATGGGCTCTTTGTCTCACATAAAAATGTAACCCAAACCAGTCTCTCCTCTGACCCTCACCCACAAAAGTTCACGCAATTTCTTCATCCCCTAGAGCAGCTCCACAGCTCCAAGAAGCTCAGTCCCCCTGAGGACACCTCTCTCCTGCTCTTTCGCTCCTCTGTCTCCTTGGCCTTCTCTCCCAACCCATCACAGCACCAAAACCTGGGAACTGTCTCAGCAGCCCTGGGCTGTTATTGCCTGCAAGTGGAATGAAGAGAGACTTGGGGCTGCAGCTCCTCCTGCCTGTGCCCCACACGCAGGGCATTGGGGCCTGTCTGGCTGCAGCCCCTCAGCGGGGGCACCGGGGATAAGAACAGACTTGCAGTGGGGAAAGCTGCTCTGAAAGCCCTGAGAGCTGGGGTGTGCAGAGGCTTTGCTGACAATGGCCTTGGGGGTGGACGTGCTGGGACTCAGGCCCAGGGGGAAAATCACAGGCCTGATCCCTGAGGAGATCAGCACATGCTGCTGAAATGCTGGGGGAGAGCAGAGCCAGCAGAGGGAGGAAACAAGTGTGGACAGCCTGGGCTGATGTGCTTTGGACTCGTGCCTGGCCCGGCCTTGGCTGGGCAGAGAAGGGACAGCCTTTGTGTCCCTGCAGGGCTGGGATTCACTCCCTGCCCCAAAGGCACCCAATGGGTCTGAGAAGCCCTGGGTGGTGCCTGTCCCACAACTGCTGGGAATGGGGACGGGCTTCCTGCACAGGCCCTGTGCTGTCCATGGCAGCTGCTGCACTTGTGCTGCAGAGCCCTGGCACCTCCCCTGGCACTACAGGCCCCTCTTTGGCTGTTCAATCCAGGCTCAGCTGCCCTGAATGAGGTTCAGCAGTGAAGGGATGTCCAGGAGACAACTGCCGTTGTACTCCGAGGACATGTAGAAAATACCCTGATAAAGAACAGGAGAGAGACCTCTCTCCCTGTGCCACCTGACTCCATTTGGTCACCTGAACACGTCTAGGGGTTGCCCTGGACAGAAGGAGCAGTGACAGGTTCCCCTGTCCTACATGTGGGCCCCTTCTGCCACTCAAGTTGGCCAAAGCAATGTCCCAGCAGCCTCCAAGAAGATCCCACAGCTGCTGCCCTGTCCCTAGGAACTGCTCCATTGGAGCCTGCAGTTCCCAGCAGGAATCTCAGTCACCTCTGGCCCCTCAGAAGGAACCAGGGCTTTGTGTCCCAGTAGGTCACTCCTGGCTTTGGTCTTCCTTCATTCCCATGGGAGCTGGGACAAGGAGTCACCTGCAGGGGCCTGTTTTGGGCCCACTGAGCTACGGCAGGAGGAATCCCAGCCCATGGGGGTTGTGGAGGGAGCTGAGTGTCCTTCTGGCCCCAGCTCTGCAGAGCCACAAGGAGACACCTCTGTTGACTCAGCTGAGTCCCTTCCCTCAGTGCAGGTGAAGGAGATCCCTCCTGGGCACTGTCTGGGTTTCCTGTCTAATGATGGGACATGAAAAGGGGCCTCTTGGACTTAACTCTGTGTCTGTTTGGAGAAATGACAGTGCTGAAAGAAGTGTCTGTGCCCAGCTGAGAGAAGGAACATCATGATTTCCTTCAGCTGTGTGCCAGCAGGTTCCCCTGGAGCCCCAGGGACAGCTGGAGGGAGCCCAGAGGGGCAGAGCAAGGGCTGCCTGGGGCTGTTGCTGTGCTGCTGAGCTGGGCCGGGCTCCTGGCACACAGGGAGCTCCTGGCAAGCAAGAAGAGCTTCAAAGAGACAGCTCTGCTGGTGAGCAGCTCCTCTGCACAGCCCAGCAGGGCTGAGGGCACTGCCTGCAGCACCCAGGGCACAGGAGAGAAGGCAGAGAGATGAGAGGCAGCCTGGGCTGGGAGGTGACTGAGCTCTCACTATGGGAGAAACCTTCCCAGGATTTGAAGGAAGAATTCTCTGGCTGTAGGAAAGTTCAACTTCCCTTCCTGGAGGCACCTCCTAAAGCTGGCCCATCCCACAGCTTCTTAGGATCTTTCAGCAGGACTCTCCCAGTTGCTGCAGTGCAGAGGAAGTGGCCATATGGCAGAGCAGGGCAGGAGCTGCAGGCAGCAAGG
>NW_020905599.1:0-2331 GCF_003984885.1 Neopelma chrysocephalum | reverse complement strand
GTATATTTTGTGGGTCAAAAAAAAGAGGTAGAGAGTGAATTATATGGGATGAAGAATAAAATTTCAGTGTTGATGACAGGAACAGAGGGAAAAAACAGGAAAGCCCCCCACTCCAAACACTATCAAAAGCTTTAGAAGGCAGGGTGGGCCCAAAATGTGTTACACAGTGAGTGTTCTGCAGAAGAAAAGAGGCAGTTTATTGCTTCTTAAAAAAAACCTCAGTCATCATTTTCCTTACGGCATCCCTGAGCTCCTGGTTCCTGAGGCTGTAGATGAGGGGGTTCAGTGCTGGAGGCACCACTGAGTACAGAACTGCCACCACCAGGTCCAGGGATGGGGAGGAAATGGAGGGGGGCTTCAGGTGGGCAAATGTGGATGTGCTGAGGTACAGGGAGACCACAGCCAGGTGAGGGAGGCAGGTGGAAAAGGCTTTGTGCCGTCCCTGCTCAGAGGGGATCCTCAGCACAGCCCTGAAGATCTGCACATAGGAGAAAACAATGAAAACAAAACAGCAAAGTTCTAAAGAAAGAGTAAAAAACATAAGTCCAATTTCCCTGAGGTAGCCTGAGTGTGAGCAGGAGAGCTTTAGGATGTGTGGAATTTCACAGAAGAACTGGCCCAGGGCATTGCCCTGGCACAGGGGCAGGGAAAATGTATTGGCTGTGTGCAGCAGAGCACTGAGAAAGCCAGCAGCCCAGGCAGCTGCTGCCATATGGGCACAAGCTCTGCTGCCCAGGAGGGTCCCGTAGTGCAGGGGTTTGCAGATGGCAACGTAGCGGTCGTAGCACATAATGATGAGGAGGGAAAACTCTGCTCCAAGAAAGAAGACAAGCAGAAAGACCTGTGCAGCACATCCATGGTAGGAGATGGTTCTGGTGTTCCAGAGGGAATTGTGCATGGCTTTGGGGACAGTGGTGCAGATACAGCCCAGGTCTGTGCGGGACAGGTTGAGCAGAAAGAAGTACCTGGGGGTGTGCAGGTGGTGGTCGCAGGCTACAGCGCTGAGGATGAGGCCGTTGGCCAGGAGGGCAGCCAGAGAGATGCCCAGGAAGAGCCAGAAGTGCAGGAGCTGCAGCTCCCGCCTGTCTGCAAATGCCAGGAGGAGGAACTGGGCCATGGAGCTGCTGTTGGACATTTGCTGCCTCTATATGGTTTTCTGTTTAGGAGAAAAAAAGGCAGAACTGAATTAGGCCAGACTCAATTAGCAAAACATATTGCATGTCTCATAGCAATTCGACATTCAGGGCCTCTTTTCAGGAAGATCTCTCTGCATCCCTCTCCCTGAGCTCTGGGTTTTGCTGGCTGAAGGGGGCACTGAGAGCAGAGACCCTGGAATGGGCTCCCGAGGAATCCTTCTTGCTGTGCAGTGAGAGGCAACTTGGAGCACAGGGTGACCTCCAATTAAATGCACTTGTGATGTATCAAAGTGTTTCCAGAACTGCTGGTCACAGTTTGCCCAAGTGCAGAACAGAGGGAGGGGATTTGGGGGACTTGATTTTGTTCCAGTTGCTCTTGCCAGGAGTGAGTTTGGATGGTTGAAATCTCTGACATTTCTAATCTGCTCCAAGTGAAATCTTGTGAGTCCTTAGAGGCAAAGGGATGGTCTCTTGGTGCAGAGACAAGAGCTGGCCATCTTTCCTGTTCACAGCTGCCCCTGGCTGGCAGCTTGGAACTGAAGGGGGGAATCACCCTTAGGACTTCCCTTAAAAAAGAAACAAGGCACTTCTGGGAGCAGAGGAATTCCGATTCAAAGAGCAGATTGACAGAATCCTTGCCTTTCCTCAGGATACCTGATTAGGATCTTTTCTCCTCCCAAACTGCCACACAGAGGGATCATTGCAGCTCCCAAGGACGGCTGCCCAGAGCATTTCCATGGATTTAGCACTGAGGAGTTTTCTCCATGGGGATCCTGTGCAACACAGAGAAACTATGGCAGAGCTGTGCCCTTCTGGAGGGCACCTGCAGCCCTGCAGGACACCCAGGCAAACAGTTGAATACCCTGAAGGAGCCTGAAAGGCACTTGGGCACTTGGGTCCCACAGACACATCCCCACAGCAGCACCCAAAGGGTTTGTGCCTGGACAGGAATCTGCCCCCCCCAAACCCCACACTGGCTCAGAAAACCCAGTGGTGAGAACAAGGAGAGCCCAGGCAGCAGGGGATGGCAGTGAAATGCCACAATGGTGCTGCCAAGGGAGGAGGGACACAGAGAGACAGCTGGAAATCAGGGCCTTGTCCTTGCCTGGGCTCTGGCTGCTGCAGGGCAATGCACAGCCCAGCCCTCATGGGCCTGAGGGCACAGGCTCTGCTTAGGTTGGGAAAGGAGCCCAGG
>NW_020905598.1:0-366 GCF_003984885.1 Neopelma chrysocephalum | reverse complement strand
CCCACTCGCTGGCTTGTTTTCGGGTGGGGAATCTGCTGGATTGCTGGGATAAATGGGATAAAACTCAATCTGAGATGGAATCCAGGTGCTGGGTGAGGGAGGTGTCTTGGAAAGGGGCAGGGGCCCATTCCAGGTGGGAATGTGACAGGCTGGGCATTCCCTGGCACAGGAGATCGAGCAGCGGCTCCAGCAGCAGGCGGCCCTGTCCCCCACGGCCGCTCCTGCCGTTCCCAGTGTCGGGAAACAGGACGGGATCCTGCGGCACCACACGCTCCGGCAGGTGGGAACGGCGTGGGAATGGGGGGTGGGATGAGCGAGAGGGGATGGGGAGAGGGGAGGGCATGGGATGGGATGGGATGGCATGGC
>NW_020905597.1:0-617 GCF_003984885.1 Neopelma chrysocephalum | reverse complement strand
AGCTGCAAGCCAAAAATCAGGATCTGCAAGAAGAGCTGTCTACCCTGTGTGGGAAGTGAGAGAACCTGGCGATGGACAAATGCCAGCTGCAAGAAGAGCTGGCAAAACTCCAGCACCATTTGGAGACCAATGTGGTGGATCGCAGCCAACTAGAACAATGTAAAAGAGAGGTGGAAGAACAAGCTGAGCAGGAAATGAGACAAAAACTCCAAGAAGTCAATGAGTTTTTGCAAGAAAGTGAATTTCTCCCCAGTGTCCTCAGGCGCTACGTAAACTTCTGTTGTGGCCATGGTTTTTGGTCTTTTTCTTTTGCTCCTGTATTCTGTGTGTTAGCTTCTGTCTTTGCTGAAGGCAGTGGCAGAAGGCAATCTGGTTGGGCAGGAGTGCTGTCATGGGTGTGGAATGTGCCGGCAGGGCCCTGAATCCAAAGGCTGCCCAAGGCAGATTCCCACTTGGCAGTGCTTGGGGGGGATCTCTGTGCGCTGCTCTGCTTCTCGCTGCTCATCCTTGAATGGGTTTGGCAACTTGCAGCTGTCATGGCCAGACCTACAGGTGCTGCTTTGTGCTTGCAGGGGGGGAAGGTGCTCAGAAAAGGAGTCCCTTAAATGACAGGGGTG
>NW_020905596.1:0-1217 GCF_003984885.1 Neopelma chrysocephalum | reverse complement strand
CGAAAAATTCATGCAGCACATGCCTTCAAACTCCTGGCACCCATGTCCGTGTGCCAGGAGTAGGAAGTCAATGGCCGCACGATTTTGTAAGCTAACTTCTTTTAATTTTTGGGTATCTGCCAATAAGCCCTCTATTGCTGTTGTGTTTGCATTCGCTTCTTTGGTGAGCCAACAACCGAGGTGGGTAAGGAGGGATAAAGCATGGGCTGTTCCTATTCCTGGGTATATCCCTGGGAGTGGGAAGGAAGCCCAAAAATTTTTCATTTGGGACCAAACATAAATATGAGAATCACAGTCCTCGGGAAAGGGTAGGGGTGGTGGAGCAGTCCAAGAGGAGACAGGAGGAGAAGGAGCTGATTTAGGAGCTGGGGCTGCAAGGGGTGCTGGAGGTGTAGGACGAACAATCTTTTTTGGGAGGACTGGACGTTCATATAAAACAAATGTTCTCTTGGACCTACTGATTTTGGATAAGGGGGAGGAGTTTTGGATTTGATTTTGGGAAGAGAAAACTTGTTTTGGTAACTGAAATTTTGCTGGATTGAAGAGGGCTAATTTTCCTACTGTGCAGGGACCACCCTCCGGGTACGCAGGAATTCCCTGCCAAGCTCGATCCCCGCACAGAATGAAAAACCCTTGAGGGAGTCTCTTCCACCTCGGTATTGTCTCTGTTGTTACTGTAGTAATGACAGAATGATTGCACCACGAAGAAGGAAGTTCTCGATAGATGGGTTTGTTAGCAGACACGTTAAAGGGGGTGAATAATTTAGGTTCCGTGTATCGATGAAATAAAACACAATTACTAGTGGGGATGGAACCAAAGAGATCGATTTCTTGGGGAGGTTCGGGAGAAAGGTGGGTGCGAGAGATGGCCTGGGCAAGTGTAGCAGAATTAAAAGGAAGGGACTCTATGACTCGGGTCTGTGGTAAGAATGTATCCCATTCTTTACCGGTGGAAATAGGGATGCCTACTAGGCAGGTTTGAAATGGGTTGCCAGCACCAGACTGGGCCAGACACAGGGTGTCTGTCCCAGTGGCTTTGGCCAACGTTACCCACAGGTTGTCGGTGGGTTGATTCATCCAATCTTTCAGTGGGAATGATGCGGAGATATCCAGGAGTCTTAAGGTGTTGAAGAGGAAGGCGTAGATGCTGAAGGTCCACATGTTGTGTCACGCTCTTGATATATTTTCACTCGTCTCGTTGGGACCCACTTTGGTCC
>NW_020905595.1:0-331 GCF_003984885.1 Neopelma chrysocephalum | reverse complement strand
GAGCAGCAAGAACTTTCTTTGCTGGCACCTTTGTTGCGGGAGGAATCGTTGTCAGTATGCAATTTTGGGAGTCAAGCTTTCAGTTGGGAGGGAAGTCTGAAAAGAGGAAATAACAACCCTAATTGCCAGGAAAGAAAGCCTGCAAGCTTTGGCTTTGTGGTGGAGTTGATTGGTGTGATGGTTTCAGTCTAGGCCTTCCTGGAGACCAGTTTGTAACCATGAAGGAATTGGGAAGGTGATCACGGAAATATTCCATGCTATTCCTTTACGTAACTTGGGGTATAAATAAGGCATAGATAAGAGAGCTTACTCTCTTCCTTTCCGGCGAGGT
>NW_020905594.1:0-1279 GCF_003984885.1 Neopelma chrysocephalum | reverse complement strand
TGGGCTGCATCTGCACCACTGTCCCCAAAGCCATGCACAATTCCCTCCATAACACCACAACCATCTCCTTCACAGGATGTGCTGTACAGCTCTTTTTCTTTGCCTTTTTCATGTCAGCAGAGTTTTCCCTCCTCACCATCATGTGCTACGACCGCTACGTTGCCATCTGCAAACCCCTGCACTACGGGACCCTCCTGGGCAGCAGAGCTTGTGCCCACATGGCAGCAGCTGCCTGGACCACTGGCTTTCTCAATGCTCTGCTGCACACAGCCAATACATTTTCCCTGCCCCTGTGCCAGGGCAATGCCCTGGGCCAGTTCTTCTGTGAGGTTCCCCAGATTCTTAAGCTCTCGTGCTCCAAATCCTACATCAGAGAACTTGGTCTTTTACTGATTACTGCCTGTTTAGTGTTCGGTTATTTCATTTTCATTGTTTTCTCCTATGTGCAGATCTTCAGGGCTGTGCTGAGGATCCCCTCTCAGCAGGGACGGCACAAAGCCTTTTCCACGTGCCTCCCTCACCTGGCTGTGGTCTCTCTGTTTTTGATCACTGCCATGTTTGTCTACCTGAAGCCCCTTTCTATTTCCTCCCCATCCCTAGATCTGATTGTGTCAGTTCTGTACTCAGTGGTGCCTCCAGCACTGAACCCCCTCATCTACAGCCTGAGGAACCAGGAGCTCAAGATTGTTCTGTGGAAAATGGTCAGCAGATGCTTTTAAAATGCAAACGAGTCCCCGTTTTCTCCTGCACTCAGAATGGAAACCATTACAGTCCCACCTGCTTTCTGCCATGTACCTTTCTTTCTTTTTATTTGCTCTATTTTATTTTTTTCTTTTTCACTTTCTGTAATATTTCCATAGGAAAATATCATTGGTCATACTATTTCTACATCATTATCTAGCTGTCTCTTGTAACCCTGAGACTTTCAAAAGCCATGATATCAGTGCATTTAAATAAAATAAAATTCCCTTCCCTGACCTCAGCCCTGGTGTCACCACATCTGGACTGGTCTGTCTGTCTGTGAGGTTTCCCATTCTGAAGGAATGAGGAAGAACTGTAGAGGGTCTAGAGGAGATCTGACAGGATGGAGCTTCTTGTGGTGCTGGAAAGAAAAAGAAACTCGCAAAGTGCAGCTTTGAAGGTTCAGTCTAAAGGTGGAGGAAAAGGAATGTTACTCAAATGGGGAACCTTATGGTGCCAGAGGTCACTAAGAAGGTGATGGCCTGGCTTTGTCTTTCAGGGAACAGCCAGAGCTGGTGCAGAGACATCAGGGAGGGTC
>NW_020905593.1:0-1738 GCF_003984885.1 Neopelma chrysocephalum | reverse complement strand
ATGATGGTTGCCATGGTAACCAACCGTAGGAACAGGAATCTCTGATGATTACCATGGTAATTGACCATAACAATTGGAATGTATAATTGTTGCCATGGTAACTGACCATATTAATGGGAATGTATGATGGTTGCCATGGTAACTGGCCAAGGCAATGAGAATATGTGATGGTGTCCATGGTAACTGACCATAGCAATGGGAGATATGATGGTTGCCAGGGTAAACTGACCATAGCGACAGGAATGTGTTATGGTTGCCACAGTAACTGACCGTAGAAACAGGAATGTGTGGTGGTTGGCATGGTAACGACCATAGCAATGGAAAGGTATAATGGTTGCCATGGTAACTGCCTGTAGTAACGCAACAGTATGATAGTTGCCATGGTAACCGACTGTAGCAACAGGAACATATGATGGTTGCCATGGTAACCATCCATAGGAAAATATTATGGTTACCATGGTAACGGACTGTATCAAATGGCATGTATAATGGTTGCCGTGGTAACTGACAGTAGTCATGGGAATATATGATGGTTGCCATGGTATTTGACCGTTCCAACGCAACTGTATGATGTTTGCCATGGTAACTGACCATAGCAATGGGAATGTGTGATGGTTGCCATGGTAACTGACTATAGCAGTTGGAAGTATGATAGTTGCCATGGTGACCGACAGTAGAATCAGGAATGTATGATAGTTGCCATGGTGACCGACAGTAGAATCAGGAATGTATGATGGTTGCCATGGTAACCGACAGTAGCAACGGGAACCTCTGATGGTTGCCATGGTAAGTGACCAAAAAGGTGGGAAGTATGATGGTTCCCAGACTAAACTGAGCATAGCGACGGGAATGTACGATGGTTGCCATGGTAACTATCCATAGGAACAGGAATCTCAGATGGTTACCCTGGTAATTGACCATAGCAATGGAAATGTGTAATGGTTGCCATGGTAACTAACTGTACCAATGGAAATGTGTGATGGTTACCATGGTAACTGACAGTAGCAACAGGAATGTGTGATGGTTGCCATGGTAACTGATTGTAGCAATGGGAATGTGTGATGGTTGCCATTGTAACTGACCGTATCAGTGGGAAGTATGATGGTTGCCATGGCAACCATTCATAGTAAAAAGAATGTATGATGATTGCCATGGTAAGGGACTGTATCAATTGGAATGTATGATAGTTGCCGTGGTAACTGAAAGTAGCAATGGGAATGTCTGATGGTTGCCATGGTAACTGACCATAGCAACTGGAATGTGTGATGGTTGCCATGGTAACCGACTGCATCAATGGGAATGTGCGATGGTTACCATGGTAACTGACCATAGCCATGGGAATGTATGATGGTTGCCACGGTAACCAACTGTAGCAATGGGAATGTATGATGGTTGCCATGGTAACTGAACTGAGACATGACAATTATGCTGGTTGCCTTGGTAACTGACCGTGGCAATGAGAATCTGTGCTGGCTGCCATGGTAACCGACTGTAGTGATGGGAATGTATGATGGTTTCCATGATAGCATAGCATTGGGAATGTATGGTGGTTGCCATGGAAAATGACTGTAGAAACGGGAATGTATGATGGTTGCCATGGTAACCGAGTATAGCAATGGCAATGTATGCTGGTTGCCATAGTAACCGAGCATAGAAATGGGAATGTACGATGACTGACATGGTAACTGACTGTAGCAATGACAATGTATGATGGTTGTCAAGGTAACGGAGCATAGAA
>NW_020905592.1:0-1995 GCF_003984885.1 Neopelma chrysocephalum | reverse complement strand
GAATTTTTTGGGGAATTTTTGGGGAATTTTTGGGGATTTTTTGGGGAATTTTTTGGGATTTTTTGGGGATTTTTTGGGATTTTTTTGGGGAATTTTTGGGGATTTTTTGAGAATTTTTGGGAATTTTTTGGGATTTTTTGGGGAATTTTTGGGGAATTTTTGGGGAATTTTTGGGGATTTTTTGGGGATTTTTTTGGGATTTTTTGGGGATTTTTTGAGATTTTTTTGAGAATTTTTGGGGATTTTTTGGGGATTTTTTGGGGAATTTTTAGGAATTTTTTGGGGAATTTTTGGGGAATTTTTGGGGAATTTTTAGGAATTTTTTGGGGAATTTTTGGGGAATTTTTGGGGAATTTTTGGGGATTTTTTGGGGATTTTTGGGGATTTTTTGGGGATTTTTTGGGGATTTTTTGGGAATTTTTGGGATTTTTTGGGGAATTTTTGGGGATTTTTGGGGATTTTTTTGGATTTTTGGGGAATTTTTGGGGAATTTTTGGGGAATTTTTGGGGAATTTTAGGGATTTTTTCCCTCAAAAAAATCCCCCAAAAACTCCAAAAAATTTCCCCCAAAATTCCCCAAAAAACTCCAAAAAATTCTCCAAAAAATTCCCAAAAAATTCCTCCCCAAAAATTCTCCAAAAAATTCCCCCAAAATTTCCCCCAAAAATTCCTAAAAAACTCCCCAAAATTTTCCCAAAAATTCCCACAAAAAAACCCCAAAATTCTCCCAAAAAATCTGAGAAATTTTTCCAAAAATTCCCCAAAAATTTTCCCGAAAATTCACAAAAAATTCCCCAAAAAATTCCCCAAAAAATTCCCCAAAAATTTTTAAAAAATCCCCAAAAAATTCCCAAAAATTTCCCCCCAAAAAATCCCCAAAAAATCCCCCAAAAATTCCTCCAAAAATCCCCAAAAAATCCCCAAAAAATCCCCAAAACTTCCAAAAAAATTCCAAAAAAATTCCCCAAAATTTTCTCCAAAATTCCCCAAAATTTTCCCAAAAATTCCCCCCCAAAAATTCCCAAAATTCCCAAAAATTCTCCACAAAATTCTCGTGTGGAGGGCGCTGGCCACGGCCGACAGCAGCGTCTCCTCGTTATTCCCGGGGCCCACTCCTGGAAAAACATGGAATTCTGGGATGAATCCCACAAAAAAATGGGTTTTTTCCACAATAAAATCAAATTTTCCCGGGAAATTCCAAAAAATTCCCCCAAAATTCCCCAAAAATTCCCCAAAATTTTCCCCAAAATTCCCAAAAAATTCCCCAAAATTCCAAAATAATTCTCCCCAAAAAATTCCAAAAAATTTTTCCAAAAAAAACCCCAAAAAATTCCAAAAAAAATCACAAAAATTCTCCAAAAAACTCTCCAAAAATTCTCCCAAAAATTTCAAAAAATTCCCCAAAAATTCCCCGAAAAATTCCCAAAAAAGTTCCGGAAAAATTCCCCAAAAATTCCCAAAAAATTCCCAAAAAAATTCCAAAAAAAATTGCAAAAAAATTTGCAAAAAAATTCACAAAAATTTTCCAAAAAATTCCCCAAAAATTCCCCAAAAAATTCCCCCAAAATTCCCCCAAAATTCTCCCCAAAAGTATTCCCAAAAATTCCCAAAAATTCCCCAAAAATTTTCCCCAAAATTCCCCCAAAAAATTTAAAAAAATTCTCCAAAAATTTCAAAAAAAATTCCCAGAAAAATTCCCAAAAATTTCCCCCGAAAAAATCCCCCAAAATTCCAAAAAAATTCCCCAAAATTTTCTCAAAAATTCCCCCAAATTTTCCCAAAATCCCCCCAAAAATCCCTAAAATCTTCCCAAAAATTCCCCCCAAAATTCCCAGAAATTCCCCCCAAAATTCCCCAAAAAATCCCCAAAAATTCCCCAAAAATCCCAGAAATTCTCCAAAAAAATTCTCCAAAAAAATTCCCCAAAAAATTCCCCAAAAAATCCCCCAAAATCCCCAAAAAATCCCCAAAAAATCCCCAAAAAATCCCAAAAAA
>NW_020905591.1:0-493 GCF_003984885.1 Neopelma chrysocephalum | reverse complement strand
TGCCCAGGATGAGATGGAATTCCCTGTGCTGGAGGCAATCACATCCCCTTGGGGTGCAGGGGCTGTAAATGCCCCCCCCGAGCGGTTTCACCTCCCCTGGGCCCCTCCTCCGTCAACGTTCCTCAATTATCCAACAAATGAGGCACGAAGCAGAAACGGGCAAAAGGAAAATCTTCCAGGTCACTGCCGGCTCCTCAGGAAAATCCAAGGCAAATAGTCAAGTCATTCACCTGAGATGTTTTCCCAGCTGCCCCACAATGGTCTCTTGTGTCTCGTCAGGGGCCCGTAAGGATGGAAGGTGTCCCGGAAATGTCACCAAAGGTCAGTGGAGAATTTAGGCTCTGGCAGCGGGGCCCGGCTGATGCGGGAGGACACGGTGTGCCCAGCTGGGACAGGGGCAGGGCCAGCAAAGGGCATCTGCCCCTCTGGGCTCTGCTCGGGGAGGGCGTGGCTGGGCCTGCACCACTTGGGGGCTGCAGTGCCGGCAAATGGG
>NW_020905590.1:0-565 GCF_003984885.1 Neopelma chrysocephalum | reverse complement strand
ATGAAGACATGAGCAGTGGCATAAAGGGAGAGCAGTCTTCTCTGTTGAGAGCAGCCAAAGAAGCTGTAGAAAGATTTGATGAGCAAATTTATGAATAAATAAAAGGGGGGGAATTGTAATAAATTAGTAGTAGTAATTTAATTTACTCATCAAATTAGTAGTAGTAGTAGTTTACTTATTAAATTCTATTGCATGTTATATTCTTATATACATTTATATGTTATTCTAAGCAATGTTCTGTTAAGGGTTGGAAGACTGTAAGTTGCAGAATGGTTCATTAATCTGTCAGCATTGTAAGCTGATAGTCCTGCAGCTTGCAGTTCTTAAGCTGAAAAGACAAATTATTGTGCCTGGTTGAATAAGTATTTTGTATCTTATTTTTCTAAAAAGCTTATTGTCTCATAGCACACGCATAAAGTAACGAAGGGAAGGACAAGGATCAAAGGGTCCAGTACGAGAACAATACAGAGAATCCAAGATGGACATCTGGAGATACCTACACACCAAGCTGCACACTGGGCCTCAAGGATGAAGGACTGATTAAAACTATGGAAAGGAAAGCACC
>NW_020905589.1:0-603 GCF_003984885.1 Neopelma chrysocephalum | reverse complement strand
ATATCCCCGCCCGGCACCCCCCGTATCCCTTCCCGTGCCCCCCCCCCGTCCCCGCGCCGTCCCACCTGAGAGGTGAAGAAGTAGAGCTCGTTCTCGATGTTCTCGTAGATGTAATCCTCCTCACACGAGAAGCTCCTCATCCCGCCCCCAAACTCTGCCTTCACCGGCTTCCGCAGCCCGATCTCGTCCGCCCCCCGCAGCAAACTGGGGACAGGGACACGGCTGGGACACGGCCGAGGGGACACGGCCGAGGGGACATGGCTGAGGACATGACCCAGGGGGCATGGCTGGGGGGACGTAGCTGAGGGGACAGGGATGGGGGGATGTGGATGGGACGTGGCTGGGACACAGCTGAGGGGACATGGATGGGACACGGCTGAGGGGACATGGCTGGGACATGTCCAGGGGGACACGGATGGGACACAGCCAGAGTGACACGGCTGGGGGGACGTGCCTGGGGGGACACAGCTGGGGGGAGTTGGCTGGGACGTGGCCAGAGGGACACGGCTGGGGGGACATGGCTGGGACACGGCTGGGACACAGCCAAGGGGACATGGATGGGACACAGCCAAGGGGACATGTCTGGGACTCGGCTGAGGGGCC
>NW_020905588.1:0-1367 GCF_003984885.1 Neopelma chrysocephalum | reverse complement strand
TGTGACTGGCTGCTTTGCACAGGGGGTTACACAGAGCCCTGCAGAGCTCCTGGCCCAAGGATGGGACTCTGACTTTTGACCTCTGGTAGCACTGCAGCCACACAATAAACTATAATTAGTTAATAATAAACTGCATGTGCCAAGCAGACTACAGGCTGCTTAAGTCTTCTGACACGCACGTTTCTCTGACACGTCTCAGGTATCTGGTGACATGAGTTGCGAAGGAAAGGAGGGAGAGGAGAGACAACTAAAGATCAAGGATCAGATGTTAACTCCTGCCCCTTCAGCTGCTGGTACCAAGACAGTCTGTAACTGTGCATGCACCACAAATCATAGACACACTTCGTGCCACTGTACTCCATAAGCAAATTATCAGGGTAGTCAAATGCAGGTGGTTCCTGCTTGACAACATTTAGAACTCTGTAGTTCCTGCAAATAAAGGTCTTACCCTGCTGGCCATACATAGGCAAGTCTCCAGTTAGACTTTGCAAGAGTGTGCAGTCCAGGAGGAGACCCTGTGTTAGCAGTACTAACCAAGCAATGAGGTCAGTATAGGATAATGGGGAAAACTGAACTCTGCTACAACTAAATGTCATGTTGATAAATGCAACTTCACCGTTTTTTATAAACAAAATTAAACAATTTGCTTCACAGTAGCTAATGTGCCGTTAATTCAAACCCCACAGAATAACTCACTGGACACAGTTAATAGTCAGCAGACCACATAGGCCAGGCTTTGAAAGCATTTAATATTCACTGAAGTGCTGCTTGTATCCAATTATAACTCACTACTTGCCATCTTAATAATTTAAATCTGTCCACTCTTTAGAGAGAAAAAAATGCACTAATCAAAGACATGAATGCACCTTTTGCTTTTGACAGCATTAAATTAAAACTAAATGGTAGATCTTGAATGAGTTACTCTGCAAGAATAAAGGCATTAATGAGGTAATTTCATTATAGAGGCTCATCCAAGCCTATGTGAAAACAAGGGAAGTAAATGGAGAGGAAAGCCGCTGAGGAAATTAGGGTTCCTTCCACACTAATTAATGTTTTGGGGCATTTAGTACAGGCACCAAATTAACTGCTCCAAAGAACTCCATTAGAAAAAAAAATACATTGTTGCCCTGCCATGTAATTAGAAGACAGTACAAGCAGAACACTTAATGAGTATAAAGCCAGCCTTTAACTTATTCTGCCCAGCTTCTGAAAACATGCCATTGTGGAGGCCTAAGTTTAAGGAAGCACTAGGCGTACAATATAGGATTGTTTAGGTCCTTCTGTTCGGTGAGCTGTAAACAGGTAGCCCTGAATGAGAGACTCTGAGACTCCTGGGAGGCCCGGCTTCCCAGAAAAAAAAAAAAAAA
>NW_020905587.1:0-1399 GCF_003984885.1 Neopelma chrysocephalum | reverse complement strand
CTGAGACCACCACCCTCGACTGGACTGCAATCACCACTTCTGACCAGACTGCAGCAGCTCTCCCACCAGCAGGTTTATTCCCTCTCCCTTTGCTTTGGACTCGGGGGTGGGCCAAGGTACACCACTCTTGTTCATACCCTAGGGTGCTGGTTTATACATTTGGGTTTTGTGGGTTAAAACCAATTGTCTGTCTGTATAATTGTACTTATTGCATTATTTTAATAAATTGTTATTCTGACTTATAAATCTCTCTTTTGAATTGAGTTCATTTTGCCTTGCTGGTTAACTTTTAAACCAGCACATTTTTGGCGCCCAAACGTTGGGGCAGAGAGAGAGAAGTCAGGATCACAATTTCATTTTAAGCATCTGTGTATTTGGATACAGAAACTCCCCGATCAACATGTTGTTTGGTGCATTCACGTGGGTGTTTTATCTGAGCATGTTCATATTTCCACAAATGGGGTACTATTTGCCGTTTTTAATGCTCTCTTTAAGACCAGGGAGAGGGATCCAAATTGCTTTACTAGTATACTATGTTTATGTCATCATAACCTCAGAAGCAATGAGTTTCATTGTAAATGTGTATTCAGTCCTGTTTACCTGTCCTGGTTTAGGTTGCTACCTCTGGGGCCTCATTAAAAATTGCACCCAGCCCTTTGGGGGAACAGTGGGGAATGGTGGTTTCCAGCCTCTCACCTCCTTCTTTCCCTTCAGACCTGGTACAACAGTTTTTGAAAATATTGATTTTCCTTTTGATGCTAAGGACGGCATAATGTTATTGTTAGTGTTGCTCTGTCTGCTGCTCTGTCTGCTCTGTACTGTTTACACCATGCTTAGGGTCAGAACAGGGCCTTCTAGGGAGGCTGTTTGGACGCCTGTCCTGGGAATGGATAACGCTGAGTGGCACGGGAAGTGGGAGGACATCGGCCAGTATTTGGAGAAGTTTTCTCCTCCCATGATCTGGAAATTCACCCCTGAACAACTGCAGGATCCTGTCAGCATGATAAAACTGGTAAAGGAAAAATGCTCTGGCAGCTCCAGAGATGGTCAGCTCACAGCAACCTGCTGGGCCCTGGCCACTGCTTACCGGGCACTGCTTGACATGGTACAGCACTGCCAGGGGGAGGAGAGAAGGAGCAAATCAACTGGCACCACGTCCACACAAACTACAGCTGAGTCGGAGGGAGTAAGAAATAAATCAACTGGCACCATGCCCACACAAACCATCGAGGAGCCAGAAGGACAACAGAAACCAATAGCAGTCGCCCCTGTCCAGAAAAGGAAATCGAAGACCAAATCAGTTCGCATAGCAAATGATGACGAAGAGGCAGGACCTTCACATCCACCGGAGGAGACAGAGCCAGAAATAATCACTCGGTCCCTATCCCTGGGTGAGCTA
>NW_020905586.1:0-311 GCF_003984885.1 Neopelma chrysocephalum | reverse complement strand
GGGGAGGGGTGCACACGGACACACTGTCACACCCCGTCCCCACCCCTTTGCCGCTCGTTGCCCGGTCCCAAACCGCCCCTTTCCCGGTCCCAGGGCCTTGCCAACTCTCTCGCCGATCCGCAGCCCCCCTGCCCACCCCACTACCCCCCCTGCCCACCCCATTACGTGCTCCCCAGAGCCCTGTCCGCCCATTACCCGGGCTCTCTCTGCCTCGCTCCGGGCCCCAGCGCCCTGCCCGCCCCGTCACCCATCCCCAGGCCCGCACCTGCCCCCCTGCCCCTTCTCTCCCCACAAGGCCCCCTGTCCCCCCC
>NW_020905585.1:0-562 GCF_003984885.1 Neopelma chrysocephalum | reverse complement strand
AACCAACCGTAGCAATGACAACATATGATGTTTGCCATGGTAACTGACCAGAGCAATGGGAATTTGTGATAGTTGCCATGGTAATCAACTGTAGAAACGGGAATGTATGGTGGTTGCCATGGTAACTGACGTAGCAGTGCGAAGTATGATAGTTGCCATGGTAACCGACTGTAGCAACGGGAATGTATGATTGTTGCCATGGTAACTGATGGTATAAGTTGGAATATATGATGGTTGCCATGGTAACCGACCGTAGTGATAGGAATGTATGCTGGTTGCCATGGTAACTGACTGCAGCAATGGGAATGTATGCTGGTTGCCATGGTAACTGACTGTATCAACAGGAATGTATGATGGTTGCCATAGTAACTGACCGTAGCAATGGGAATGTATGAGGTTTCCCATGGTAACTGACCATAGGAAAGAGAATGTGTTATGGTTTCCATGGTAACTGACTGTAGCAGTGGGAAGTATGCTGTTTGCCATTATGACCGACTGTACCATTGGGAGGTATGATGGTTGTCATGGTAACTCAGTGTAGGAACGAGAATGTATAATCATT
>NW_020905584.1:0-469 GCF_003984885.1 Neopelma chrysocephalum | reverse complement strand
GGGGTAGGAGGGAGCCGGAGGGTCAGGCCTCATCTTCTGGGCACAAAGGGCCGTCGTTTGCGGGCCGACGTGCCGGTCGGCAGGGGGCTAACATTGCATACGGTCGAGTTTTCCTTCCAGACCGAAGGCGCCAGGACCGGGAGCCCCGGCTGTGCGCATAGAGCCGATCGCGGCGCACAAATAGCAGGCGAGAGCCGGAACGTCAGGCCCCTCCTTCTGGGCACAAAGGGCCGTCGTTCGTGTGCTGGTGCGCCTGCCAGTCGGTAGCTAAAATTGCATACGGTTGAGGATTACTTCCAGACCAAAGGCGCCAGGACCGGGAGCCCCGGCTGCGCGCGTAGAGCCGATCGCGGCGCACAAGGGGCAGGAGAGAGCCGGAGGGTCAGGCCCCTCCTTTCGGGTAAAAAGGGCCGTCGTTTTTGGGCCGCCGACATGGCGGTCCGGGGCTGGCCGAGGGCCAAAATCGGAT
>NW_020905583.1:0-542 GCF_003984885.1 Neopelma chrysocephalum | reverse complement strand
TGTGTTGCCTTATTAGAAAATTGTAGTTTGTGTTATTTGCAGGTTCAAGTGTCTTCCCAACAGCACATGCACTTGTTTTGGGTGAGGTTCTCTGGATTGCAATATTAACTTTACCATATGGAACTCTTCTTCTTATCATTTCTACTCTTGTAGCCTTCATGTGTCTCAATAATACGTAATGGAGGTCAGTAGGAAATGTCTTTGCATTCGTCCATACTTTGCTCTTTGTGTTTCCTGTAATGGAATGGGCTGGGCAACAACTGGTGCATTGATGATGTCTGTCTGCCTGTTATGAAGATGAAGGATTGTGTTGAAAGTGACTGGTCAAAACCATTTGTGGGTGGCTGCATATGGAGAAGGAAATGCAGGAGGAAATGTCAGGGGTGTTTTGCTGATTTCTTGTCTTTTATGGTTGAGCCATGTGAAACGGGGCTAGATGTGCCTTGGCCATAAAAGACACATCATGGCAAGAGCCTTGCGTGAGTGTGAGGGGAGAGAGTCAAGGTGCAGAGGGAGATGTAAGGAGAGGGTGATTGCCCCTA
>NW_020905582.1:0-2044 GCF_003984885.1 Neopelma chrysocephalum | reverse complement strand
GATATCCAAGTTCCAAATGGGACTGGGTGTCAGGGTCTTTTTTGGCCGGATAAGGGAAATATAAAAGTTCCTAAAAATTAAAATGGAAATTTTGTACACGGGGGGTTTCCTTCTCTCTCTTTGGGCAGAGAACAAAGGAAGACCCATCCTTTCTGACAGAGGATGCCTCACAGCCAATCTTCAGGGAGAAGAAACATTTTTAGGCAAAAGATGAATATATTCAACTTATCTGAAAAAGGTGGGATTTTGTGAAACTATAAAATGTGTAGAATTAAAACCCAAAGAGTCTTTTTCCCCCCCGGAAACTCGGCGAGATAAAGACCCAGCGCGCCGAATAAATCCTTTGCTTTGTCTTCCTACGTTTAAAAGAGGAATTTTTTTCCCACAGAGGGGCCCAGCCGTGGAATTCCAGGGTGCTGTAGGAACACTCACCGTGCACCTTGGGCACCTTGGCTTTGAGGTGTCGCTCACACTTGGCCTTGGCCTTCAGCAGGAGGAAGATCTGCTCCTCCTTGGTGATGACATCGTCGGCATCCACCTGCACGGGGAGGGAGAGAGAGGGTCAGACCTCAGCTGGACACAGAATTCCTTGATCCAAGTGCAAAACCTCCTTTGCACCCACAGCTTCCCTGTGATTCCCAGTTTTCCCTGCAATTACTTTCCCAAGCAACACTTCCCATGCATGGAATCATCAACATCCATGGCAAAGGAGCAGCTGCTCGCCTCACACACACACACACACAAAAAGGGAATAATTTTGGAGCTGAGCATCCCGGTTTTCAGGGATGAGGCTCCTATCCCTATGGAAAAAAGATCCTAGGAAATAATGCTGGAGCAAGGAATCTTCTCCTCTTAAGGATTTCAACCTGTCGTCATCGTTCCAGTGCAAATTCCACCTCCTCGTGGAGACCTTCAGGCTCTACAAAATTCCTGCCTTAGTCCAGAGGGGGGGATGCCTGAGGCAGGGCTGTGAGGTGGCAGTGTCCCAAAAACTCAGGGAAAAGCCATTGGGAACATCATCCTGGGAAGTTCCCCTGGAGAAGAGAAGGCTCCAGGGAGACCTGAGAGCCCCTTACAGGGCCTAAAGGGGCTCCAGGAGAGCTGGAGAGGGACTGGAGACAAGGGATGGAGGGACAGGACACAGGGAATGGCTTTAAGCTGAAGGAGGGTAAATTTAGATGGGATATTGGGAAGGAATTCCTGGCTGGGAGGGTGGGGAGGGACTGGAATGGATTTTCCAGAGAAGCTGTGGCTGCCCCTGGATCCCTGGAAGTGTCCAAGGCCAGGTTGGAGCAACCTGGGCTGGTGGGAGGTGTCCCTGTCCATGGCAGGGGGTGGAACTGGATGATCCTTAAGGTCCTTCCCACCCCAAACTGCCTCCAGAGGTTTCCTATAAAGGTGCTGCACCAAGGATGTTCCCACCTCATCACCTGAGTCCCTTTGTATCCCACCTGCCCTGGCACTCCTGGAATACTTCACCCTTGGGAAGTCCCCACCCTTCTCCAGCCTGGAATACCCCAATATTCCTGGCCAAAGGGAGGTGTGGAGGTCACTCCAAGTTGGACAGAATTTGGAGCAACCTGGGCTAGTGGGAGGTGTCCCTGCCCATGGCAGGGGTGGGACGGGATGATCTTTAATGGCCCTTCCAACCCAAACCATCCTGGCATTCCATGATTTCCTTGCACTTCCCAAACCCTTTCTCTCCAGGATTAAGGTTCCTCCACTCGTTTCTGAGTTCATTTATTTTGCAAAGGGAGGAAAGTGAACCAGCTGGAGGCCAGTGGGTTCTCCAGCCAAACTCCCTCCAAGTGACAGAATGAGGGTTAACAAAATAAAAATAAAAAACATAAATAAATATAAATAAAAATAAATGAAAATAATACATAAAAATAAATAAAAATAAAAATAAATTAAAATAAAAATAAAACCAAATAAAAATAAAAATATAAATAAATATAAATAAAATTAAATATAAATAAAAATAAAAATAAATAAAAATAAATAAAAATAAAAATAAATAAAAATAAAAATAAATAAAAATAAA
>NW_020905581.1:0-2787 GCF_003984885.1 Neopelma chrysocephalum | reverse complement strand
CAAAGATTTCTGGGGGAGTGTCCTGTAGGGAGGGGACAGTGTCACCCAACCAGAGCAGGGCTGGCAAGTGGGAGGCTGCTCCAGGGCCCTGCAAGAGGCCTCGTGCTCTGCTCGGCCCCAGCACTGGCTGCTACCAACACCCCCGGCTGCCCCTGGCCCTGGGCAGCTCTGCTGCCACAGGCTGTGCCCTCACCATGGCCCTGCAATGGCCCTGCCTGTCCCTCACCCCTGGCCCTGCCCGTGGCCCTGTCCCTTGGCTCTTTCTCTGCCAGCTGAGTGTGGGGCACAGGGGCTGGGGCTCCCTCCCAAGCCCCCCGGGCAGCCGGCGTTGGCTGGGGGGATGTGAGGGCTGGGCCTGCTCAGCACAGCCCCGGCCTCGTGCCCAGCGCCTCTTTCCTGCCCCACACAAGACCTTCCCGGCCCCCCCAGGGCTCCCCTGCTGCTGCCTCTGCTCCTGGCCCTGCCTTTGCTGCTGCCTTGCCTGGGCCAGTGGCTGCAGGGGGGGGATGGCAGCAGCTTCAGCTCCACAGCAGTTCCTGGGGGGAGCTCAGCCCGGGGGGGACGGGCAGGGACCTGATGGGGATGGACAGGGGCCCAGCAGGGACAGCCAGGGCCTGCAGGGGAAGGCACAGGGACAACCTGGCCCCCCACACTGCCAGGGCTGTCTCTGCTCCTCCTTGCAGGCTTCTGCTGCCACACTCTTCCTCAGACAGGACACCATCCACTGGCCCTCTTGGCCACCTGGCCACACTCTGTCTCCTGGTCACCTTCCTGGCAATCCACACTCCCAGCTCCCTTTCTGCCTGGCTGCTCTCCAGCCACTCTGGCCCCAGCCCGGGGGGCTGACGGGGCTTCTTGTGGCCAAAGGGCAGGACCCGGCCCTTGGCCTGCTTGAACCTCAGCCCCTTGCAATCAGCCCATGGATCCAGCTTGGCCAGGTCCCTCTGCAGAGCCCTCCTGCCTTTCAGCACATCAACACACTCCCAGCTTGGTGTCAGCTGCACATTTGCTGATGAAATGCCTGGTTCTGCAGGAGCTGCAGATGCTCAAGGGGCAGCAGGACCAAGTCAGGGGCCTGGGGAGGCCTGGGGGGCTTTGGGGTGCAGGAGGGTCCTGGGGGAGCTGGGGAGGGGCGTTGGGGATTGGGGGTACAAACCAGGACAGACCAGGACAGACCAGTACCTCCTCACTGCTCCCTGGATCTCTGCTGGAGCTGGCCCACCTTGTCGTGGGACACCTGAGCCCCCCCCAGTGCCCTCCCAGTACAGCCCAGTGCCCCCAGTACAGCCCACTGTGTTCCTGTCCCAGGGTGCCGGGTGATCCCTCTTTGGGGGGGTTGGAAGGGATTTGAGGGGGGACTGGGAGAGATCTGGGGGGGGTTGGATCGGGATTTAGGGGTTTTTAGGGGGCTTTGGGTGCATTTGGGGGAGTTAAAAGGGGTCTTGGGTGTCAAAGGGATCTGTGGGAGGAGGGCATTAATGGGAAAATGGGGTTTAAGGGACATTTGGGGGGTTAATGGGGCTTGGGGGAGGAGAGGAGGGGCAACACCACGAGCAGGTGAGTCCTGAGACACCCCTGGTGTCCCCAGGACCTTCTTGGTGTTCCCCAATTCCCCACTTGACACCCCAAGACCCCCTTGGTGTCTCCAGTATCCCCAGGGCCTCCCCATGGCCCCAATTCCCCCCTTGACACCCCCAATTCCACTGTCCCCAAACCCCATCCCTGATGTCCCCAACCCTCCATCTCACCTCAGGAGCCCCTCCTGGACCCTCTGACCGAAAACACCCCCCCCACACACACACTCACAGAAAGGCCAAGGGCATCTGGGGACACCTTGGGGACAGTTGGGGGGCTTTGTGGGGCACCAGGGGATTACTGGGGGATACTGGAACACACTGGGGGGAACCAGGGGGCACTGGGAGGGACTGGGGGGTTACTGGGGGATTACCAGGACACACTGGGGGAACACTGGAAGGTTACTGGGCCATACTGGGGGTTACTGGGTGCTCACTGGAGGATCACTGGGCCATACTTGGGGGCAGTGGGATGTCACTGGGACACACTGGGTGGTCACTGAGGGGGTTACTGGGCTGTACTGAGAGTCACTGGGAGGTCATTGGGATATACTGGGGGCACTGAGATCCCCTTACCTGGATGTGGTACATCTCCCTCCCCAGATTTTGGGGGGCATCTCTAGGACCCCTCCCCTGGGAGCTGGGGGACCCCCTGAACCCACTGCTGGGCTTTAGGGGACTCTCCAAAACCCCCTCAAAACTCCTGAAATCCCCTCAAAAATCCACCCCTCCACCCGTCGAAACCTCCTCAAGGTCCCCTCAAACCCCCTGAGAGAACTCAACCCCCCCCCCCCGGACCCTTTAAACCATCTCAGTGACCCCCAAAACCCACCTGGGACCCCCCAAGCCCATTCAGGGACCTCCCAGTCCCCCTCATGGACCCTCAAAACCGTCTAGGACCCATTAAACCCCCTAGAGACCCCAAAACTACCTAAAAGGTCCCCACAAAGCCTCCCAGGACACCCAAACCTCCTCAGAGATTGGAGGTACAAACCAATACAAAGCAGAACAGACCAGTACAAACCAGGACAGATCAGGACAGACCAGGACTTCCTCAGTGCTCCCCAGATCTCTCCTGGTGCTGGGCCACATTGTCGTGGGACACCTGAGCCCCCCCCCCAGTGCCCTCCCAGTACAGCCCAGTGCCCCCAGTACAGCCCACTGTGTTCCTGTCCCAGGGTGCCGGGTGATCCCTCTTTGGGGGGAGGGGTTG
>NW_020905580.1:0-474 GCF_003984885.1 Neopelma chrysocephalum | reverse complement strand
TAGAGACCTTCAACGAGGTAATGTGTCATTATGTTAGGGGGGTTTTTAAGCAAAAAGGTGACTATTTCTAACTCTTGACAGCTCTCCAGCCATTTTTTTCAAGTTCCTGTGAGAAGTAGGTTTTTGGGTTTTTTTCTGCCAGCCTCCCAGTTGAGACTGGAATGGGAAAACTTGCTGCTTCCCAAAATGTTGCGTCCAATGTTCTGCAGTTGCCTGGAAAAAGCCAAGCTCAAAGAAATGCTTGGCTGAAGCTGAAGTTGCCCTTCACTAGAGTTGATCTCAAGCACAAACAGCAAAGCAGCCACGAGATCAGATTTTTAGAAGCTTCAGCCATCACTTCCCCTCCCGTGTACACCGATGGCATTCAGCACTAAACTGTACCATCCCTGTTCTTTGCTGTCAGTTCTTGATTTTTGCTAGGATTCTGTGATTCATGGCTTGTCTTGGGAGCTTAGGTGGTGCAGTCTTTTTTGG
>NW_020905579.1:0-1811 GCF_003984885.1 Neopelma chrysocephalum | reverse complement strand
ACTCTTTGTCCCACAGTCCTTCAAGGCCACCCCAGGAGGCTGATGGCAATTGTACTTGCTCAGGGTCATCTCCCCACACCAACACCAGGTGTGTGCTCAAGACTTGTCTGTGCAATGCAAACAGAGACACCCTGTCTAGTCCTTCCGTGTCTCTCCAGGGAAGGCTAAAGAACCTCTGTGGGCTGGGTGAGAAGCCAGTGCTGGAAATAGTGATTCTGTTGTGAGCGTCAACCAAGAGTTGGTTGGTTGGCAGGTCTGTGATGAATGCCCTGGGGAGCTGGTCTGGGTTTTCCAGTGCACATGGCAATAGATCACATCGTTCCCTGGTGGTCCCTCATGTCCTCCTAACGGAGGTGACAGCAACGGGAAAGAGAATGAACTTTTTGGCTGTGCCTCTGAGTGCCCCTCAACTTGCTGCAGTTGTGCTGGTTCCAGAACATCCAGTTCAGGTGTGACAGGCTGTTCCCTGGTCCTCTGAGCAAGAGAAGCAGGAGGAGGGACACAGCAGAACCCACGTACGGAGACTAAATCTCCATGAATTTCAAAGCAGGTGGGAGATACCATGCCACCTCCGAGCTTTCTATGGGGAAGGTGCTTCTCCCATGCACTGCCTCGCCGTAGCACTGGTGCCACCTCCCCCGACAAAACCCCAAGTGGTCTTTGCCCCCAGCAGAATTGCTCCTGCTGGCAGCAGGGATGCTCCCCGGGACAGACCAGGAGAGGCTGAGCCCGCGCTGCTGAGCCCGGAGGGATGTTCTGCCTCTCCTGCCCCTCGACCATTCTCACAAGCGTGTACCCTGGAGGATAACTCAGGAGTCTCCACGTGCCAGCAGAGGAGGGATGTGAGGGAAGAGATGATGGCGGTGAAAGGAGCTCATGGCCCGTCAATCTTGAGCTCCCCGATACCAACCTGCACCCCTGCCACTCAACCCGGCCCCGCCGCCTCCGCGGTGCAGAGCCCGACCGCCGCCGCACTGCCGCCGCTCTCGCCTGGCCTCCGCATCAAGCCCGCACCCGATGAGAGCCCAAGCAGCGCCGGCGCCAGATCAGCCCCGGGGCGGAATTGTCGGAGGAGGCAGGGGAAGGAGAAGAAGGCAGAGGAGGGAGAGGAGGCGAAGAGGAGGCGGCCCGCCCGGAGCAAAGAGCTGAGGCTGGCGGGGGCAGCGAGACGCCGGGTGGCGGATCGGCGGATGCGGTGCTGGTAGCGAGCGCGGCTGGTGGCCCTGGCCGCGGTTCTGCTCGGTGCGCAGGGCTGGCGGCCGTGGACCGTGGGGGTCGGGACAGGGGTTGGGGTGGCCGTGCATGTCCCTGGAGGCTGCCGTCGTGCCTGGCAGGTTTTTCACAGCGCTCTGCCCCCGAACTATCCTCCCGTCCGTCCCTCCCTCTGCGCCATAAAGCATTCCCCTGGAACGCTCATCGCTCTTTTCTTTGTCGAGCCGTTCCTGTTTCCTTGCTCTACTCTCTGTCTTTCAGAGAACTCCTGCAGTCCTTCCTTCCCCTTTCCTACTTTTCTTTCTCTCTTTGCTTTGCTTAGTCCCGCAGCTTTCCATTCTTCAGTGACTCCACCAATCTACCTCTCTTTCCCGCACTCATCTCTCCAGCAAATACTGATGGACACTTCCACTACTGCACACCTTGACATCCTCTTAAAATTCTTCTCCGTATGGTCCTGACTGCTTCTGTGCCCTTTGTTCTGGGAAACCACATCCAGTGTGCAAAGCAATTCTGACGGATTTTCTTCTTTATCTCTCTGCCAGTGTCTGCAGGCAGAGCCCAGGTGCAGCAGGACCCATTGCTAGAGACCACCTAGG
>NW_020905578.1:0-582 GCF_003984885.1 Neopelma chrysocephalum | reverse complement strand
CCCCGGGCCGCCCAAGGCGCCTGCACGCAAACGACGGCCCGTTTTGCCCAGAAGGAGGGGCCTGACCCTCCGGCTCTCGCCTGCCCTTTGTGCGCCTCGCTCGGTTCTACGCGCGCAGATGGGGCTCACGGCCCCCTCGCCTCCGGTCTGGTAGGAATCCTCGACCGTATCCGATTTTGGACCTCGGGTAGCCCTGGCCCGCCCAAGGCGCCTGCATGCAAACGACGGCTTTTTTGCCCAGAAGTTGGGGTCTGACCCTCCGGCTCTTGCCTGCCCTTTGTGCGCCTCTCTCGGCTCTACGCGCCCAGCCAGAGCTCGCGGCCCATGCGTTTCCGGTCAGGGAGGAATCCTACACAGTTATCCGGTTTCGGCCCTTGGCCAGCCCCAGGACGCCAGCACGCCTGCTCGCAAACAACGGCCTTTTTTGCCCAGAAGGGGGGGCCTGAACCTCCGGCTCTCGCCTGCACTTTGTGCGCCTCGCTCAGCTCTACGCGCGCAGACGGGGCTTCCGGCCCTGGCGCCTTGGTTTTTGAAAGAATCCTCGACCCTACCTGATTTTGGTCCTCGACCAGCCTCGGGACG
>NW_020905577.1:0-1263 GCF_003984885.1 Neopelma chrysocephalum | reverse complement strand
AATTTGGGCAAAGGGGAGGTGGGGGGTGCCCAGGCCGGGCCCCCCCCCGCCGTCCCGGCCGTGGCGGCTGCGGCGGGGGCCGAGTGCGGGCAGGAGCGGCCAAGACCCAGCGCTGCCCCATCCTGACCTGCCCCAGCTCCGACGGGAATAGGAGGAGTGGGAATAGGAGGGGGAGGAGAAAGAGGAGGAGGCAGAGGAGGAGGGAGAGGGGAGGAGAAGGAGAAAGAACGCACGTGGATCCACCACCCGCTGTATCCGCAGCCCCCGCATCCCGGGGGCATCATTCCCCGCATCCCGCAGGTGACCGGGGAGGGGGAGCTCACCCCAAATATCTTCGGGGACTGCGGGATTTATTTTGGGGGGCGAGGGGATGTTTGGATTCTGCAGGACTCCAAAGCTGAGCCGCAAATGCCACTTGGGGGCATATTGGGAGATCCTCGGGAGGTGTTTTTTGGGGGTCCCGGTGTGGGTTCCCGGCAGAGCCCCGGCGATGGGCAGGGGGATGTTGGGTCCCCGGAGCCACGTGGCGATCGCCGGATACCGGCGGGGAGTGGGGGGACACGGGACACACACCCCAGCTTTGGGGACCCCTGGGAGAGGTGCGGGTTGGAACGTGAAACGGGGGCCCGGAGAGGGGGAACTCCCGGCAGTCTGGAGAGGAGGGGGGAGCAGCGAGGGCGGTGGGGGGAGCCGGGACCCCCGGCAGCCTGGAGAGAGGGCTGGACACCTTGGGATCGCCAGCACCCCGAAGCCAAGAGTCAGGGGAGAAGAGACCTCTGGGACCCCAAAACCCCCCAGCAACCCTAAAAGGGACCCCAGAGAGGGGAACCCCCGGGACCCCCAGCAGCCCAGAGAAGGGGGATCCCCAGAATGGCAAAGTGAGGAGCCCATAAAGGAAGGACCCCTGAGATTCCCGGGATCTCTGGCAGCCCAGAGAGGGTGGGGACCCCGGAACCCAGCAGCCCACACAGGAGGGACCCCAGAACCCCAAAGTGGATAGACCAGCGAGGGGGAACTCCACTGCTGAGAGGGTTGTTTTGGGCTGAATCTTGGTGTTTTGGAGGTTTTCTTGGCCAGGAGCCGCTTGGTAACATCTAGAGATGGACTTGGGCAGGAGGAACCCCCAACCCAATGCACTCACACTTTGTTTTTCCTCCCACAGTAGGATTTCTCCCTCCCAAACCTTGGCCAGATGGAGGAGGAGGCTGCGAGGAACAGGAAGAAGCCCCGGGCCCCCCAGGCAGGTGAGGAGGAAGTCAGTGC
>NW_020905576.1:0-604 GCF_003984885.1 Neopelma chrysocephalum | reverse complement strand
AAGACTAAGTAATTCCTGAATCTTGGTCAATGCTCACCCTCAGTGATTCCTGAACATACTTGAGAGAAAAGCTTTTGGGAAGGTGATAACACCACTGGGTGTGAAGTGCTAAAATGCTAATGAGATAATCTTAGGAGTTCATTGGAAAACTTGCGAAGTCTAAGATAGGATCTGTGCCTGACAGAGCAGGAGCAAACAGTCTGTGCTCCCCAACTGCTGGATGATGGTTTGTCTCACAGTGGACAAGGACATGAGCCAAGCACTTCAGCTGAGTACATGTGGTGGGAGGTCAGTGGGAAACCCTTTGCATTTTGAATGCCCAAGACATGGTAATGTTTTCCAGGGGCATTTCAAGGATGTAAATATTAGAGACAGTGGATACACCTAAACTCAAAAAACCTGTTACTTAAAATTCACATCTGGAATAAAGCTGAGCACCAGTGGAATAGACAGGTGACTCCCAGACACTGAGGCCCACTGCTGCATCACAATGTGTGGTGAAGAAAGCAACCAGGACTCAAAGCCTGGTCTGATCAGGATCACGCCCTAATTAAACTGCATTCACAAGAAGCTGGCCCTTGGAGACAGACTAACACAGACAAAC
>NW_020905575.1:0-844 GCF_003984885.1 Neopelma chrysocephalum | reverse complement strand
GCTGAAACTCCTTTCTCACACTTCCTATGAAATTCATGAAATTCTTCTAGTTTTTTTTAATGTTGTTTTCAAGGAAAAGATTTTAGTGAGTGCATCTTGCTTGGGACGTGTACCTAGGAAGATATCATTGTAGACTAAGCAACTTAGAAGGCCTGGAGGCCTTGGAGAAACTTCAAAGAAGGGATGTGACGCTGAGAGTGATGATGATGATGATGTAGAAAGGGCTCTAGAGACCTCTGACTCAATTCCGGGAAGGCGGCCGAGGGGTGGACCTGAGGGAGGTTCATGTATCCATTTGATATAATAATTAATTCGAGTTCTAAAATTGTAGGATTCCTATGCTGTATTGTACACTATCATACACTTCTATATTTAGTGTACCTTAGAGTGCTTTAATTAAAGACTGCTCTCTATCTATATTAATATTGTCCAGAAAGTTCTCTTCTTCCATTTTAGGCAACAATGCAATGGGGTCACTGTACTTTTTCTTCACCTTGGAGTAATGAATTGTTGGTCTGCCAGATTGAACAAACACTACATTATAGACATAAATAGCAGCGACAATCCTCTAAAAGTTCTTTGATGCATAAAAAAAATGTGGCAGCCAAATTTTTAAATTGTATAAAAACATAAAAAGTAAAGGTTCTCTCTATAAACAAAATAAATTCCAAATCGAATATACAAAAGTTGATGACTGCCCTTGAAGACACAATATTATCTTTTTATTAAATGAATAATCCATTGCTGATTATGGATAATGATGATTCGGTTTTCTGAATGAAATTATTGTTTCATTATGTTGCCCGTAAACAAAGACACAAACCAACTTGGTGCCGGTTTATGC
>NW_020905574.1:0-450 GCF_003984885.1 Neopelma chrysocephalum | reverse complement strand
TCACGTGCAGACAAACCTCCCTTTGTAAGATCATCGTGTTTTTAGGGGGACAGTTCAATAAAATTCAGCTCATGGGTGTTTTCTGACCCAGGATCCACAGAAGGGTTGCACTGACTTTAGTCGAGCTGGAGGGAAATAAATTGATAAGCAAGGAGAGAATGGAGTGGAATATTTATTTTTCACCTTGAAATTAGAGTTTGACCCATGTTGTGAAGTTCAGACTGTGAAGGGCACCATGACCTGAGTGTTCCCACAGGTGGGGATGTGCCTGTGGAACACAGGGAGGGAAGGGAGAGCTGAGCACAGATTCGAACAAGGCATTTTTGGCACTTCAGCTCCCTGTGAATTTACAGTTTCAGCAGAAGAGACAAACACACAGCAAAGAGGACTGAGAGAACTGTCACCCTAAAAACACGATGATCTTACAAAGGGAGGTTTGTCTGCACGTGA
>NW_020905573.1:0-1017 GCF_003984885.1 Neopelma chrysocephalum | reverse complement strand
CTTCTGGATAACATATTTGAAATGGCCACAGATGATTCTAAGGTGATCAGCAATTTTTGCTTCTTTGAGAACTTGTCCAAAGACATTCCATTGGCAATGCTTCCTAATATGACCAAAACCACAGGAAATGGCAACTGAGACGTAAGCAGCAGAAGAGCCTGCCTTCCAAAATGTGTAAGGCAAAGGAGACAAAAAAAGGAATGTCTGTGTCGATCAAACTTCATTTATCAGTTGACAGCAATAGATGGAAACAAAACTGACAAAGCAGAATTAGGGCTGTCCATGAAGAGAATGGTGAAAAAGTGGATATTCAAAATCTCTTTGGCAAATGAAGACTATTTGCTAGCCCTTGCATTAGAAGAACAAAGAAAGTAAAATGGCAGAAATGACAGAAGGGATAATATTTACTGTTGTCTTTTAGATGGCAATTACAAATGTAAGTTACAGTATTTTGTTTTAAATGTGAATAGTTCTTACCTGTTTTCTGTGTTCTGTTTCTGTGAATACAATGTGCTCATCATCACTTTTGTCACTGGAACTCTCTGCTTTTGCAATGGGAACACAGGTACTGTGACTGCTGGAAAGATCTTTATATTTCCTTATTCTTGAGGAATTCTCTTCACTATGGTAACACTCTGTGTCAAAGCCATTGTTGTCTATATATTTTCTGACATCTGTCATGGCATAATTATTTTCCTCTATGTTTTTGCCAGAGATTTCTTCCAAAGTCTTCTTTTTGTCTGTCTTTTTGAGCCTTTTTTTCATTTTTCTGCCACAAGGATCCAGAATTCTGTCTTTCACAGACTTCAGGCCCTTGTGAATCTGTGCAAGGGCAATCTGACATTTAGTCCTTTCTCCAGGTTCCTCTTGTCCCCCCGAGGCATCAGTACTGAACGAACTCAGCAGCAGGGCAATGAACAAGTTGAGCACCTTGAAATAATTAAAGTAAGTTGGAGACACCACTGCTAACAGAAAAGACACTTCAGAAACCCTCAGTCTTGCTTTCATCAACATTGC
>NW_020905572.1:0-655 GCF_003984885.1 Neopelma chrysocephalum | reverse complement strand
AAAAAAATGCATTATTAAATTTGTTATAATCTAAGAAAACAATTAGGTATAGCTAATATAAATGTGTTAACAGTTGTGGAAAATGAGCAGTGTGCTATAAAAAATATATATCACTTCTAAAGATCTGCTGGGAAGCATGATTCACCGGAGTTTAGTAAAGAGAAAAAAAATACTTCTTGAAAACTAAACAAAACCAACCAACCAAACAAAAATATTTCCTGAAAACAAAAAAAAACCACGATGCATGTGAAAAGTGGCTTAATGTTAATTCTTGTTAAATTAATTTTTTTTGTAAAAAAAAAAATGGTAAAATTTTCACCTTAACTTGTAAATATAATGTAAAACGATAAAAACAATTTCTAAGAAAGCAGCAGACAATTCCTTCCTGCAATTTTTAGAAACTCTGCAGAATCACAGAATTCTTTGGAGGATCCAGGGCATAGAACTTCAGCTAAAAAAGATACAGGCATAACAACCGATTTGAAAAATGCCTTTCTCTCCTTTGTTGTCATGTGAGGGAGCTTAATAAATTAGTATCCCAATCCTTCATGACTTCTACAGGAAAAGAAAATATAAAGAAACTGTGCCCTGATTTTTTTCTCATCCACTCTGAACTAGAGAAAATGAGAATATTTTTAATTCAGTAACCTGCAGA
>NW_020905571.1:0-455 GCF_003984885.1 Neopelma chrysocephalum | reverse complement strand
TCCCCCGTGCCCCCCAGCTGACGGATGACGTGAAGAAGGACAAGGAGAAGGAGCCGGAGCGGGCGGAGAGGGCGGAAAACGCCGGAGCCCCCCGGAAAAAGGGACCCGAGGACGGGACCAGGGGCAGCGACGGGGACAGTTCTGAGGATGAGCAGGTGGCACTGGGGACACTGGGGGACACTGGGGACACTGGGGACATTGGGGACCAGGGGCAGCGACGGGGACAGTTCAGAGGATGAGCAGGTGGCACTGGGGACACTGGGGGGACACTGGGGGGATATTGGGGACAGTGGGGACATGGGGACACTGGGGGGACATTGGGGACATTGGGGGGACATTGGGGACATTAGAGGGACTGTGGGAACAAGGGGACACTGGGGGGACATTGGGGTGACATTGGGGACACTTGGGGGGCATTGAGGTGACATTGGGGACACTGGGGTGACATTGGGGAC
>NW_020905570.1:0-785 GCF_003984885.1 Neopelma chrysocephalum | reverse complement strand
TGTGGCTCTGTGGAAAGCAGGGAAGAGCCATCCAGCACAGCAGGATCTGTAGGGACAGACATGGGGGTTATTCCTGCCTCCAGGAGGAAGTTAAGGAAGAGATGCTGCAGGAGTGAAGGCACCAGGAACACGGGAGGAGGGTTGGGGGGTGAAAGTTGGGCAAAGGTGGGGAAAAGCTGCTGGAATTCTGAGTTGGAGAAGGACCTGGGACAAGGGATGGAGGGACAGGACACAGGGAACGGATTCCCACTGCCAGAGGGCAGGGAGAGGTGGGAGATTAGGAGGGAATTCTTGGCTGTGAGGGTGAGGAGGGGCTGGCACAGGATGCCCAGAGAAGCTGTGGCTGCCCCTGGATCCCTGGAAGTGTCCAAGGCCAGGTTGGATAATTTGGAGCACCCTGGGCTGGTGGAAGGTGTCCCTGTGCATGGCAGGGGGTGGAATTAAATGAGTGTTAAAGTGGCTTCCCACCCAAACCATCCTAAAATTCCAGGATTCAGTGGGACACTGTTAAGAACAGGATTATTTGAAGTGGATTTTGGCTCATGGAATTGAAGGTCCAACATCAACAATGGATGAGCAACCACGGGAGACACCAGGAAGGAACCAAATCCCTTTTGTTTCCCTTTCACACTCAGAGCTAATATGGAAATATTATCCTCTGGTCACATCTCCCATTCCATGGTGAGGAAAAGGCTCTCAGGCTGAGAAGTTCCTGAAATACAAGGGGCTGTTCCCCTAATACAGACTCAGTATCTTTTAAACATTCCCCCTGCAGAAGAGAGACA
>NW_020905569.1:0-399 GCF_003984885.1 Neopelma chrysocephalum | reverse complement strand
AATTCTCCAGTGGAACCTCAGGAAGCACTGTTCCAGTGATAATGTCACGGGCAGTGACACTGGAGCACAGGAACACTGTGACTGAAACACATCGACCCCATGGTGGGGACTCCAGCCCTGGAGATACCAAAAAACCACCTGAACCTACAGCAACTGGCTCCACGTGGTCCTATGTGAGCCAGACTGGGCCAGATGACCCCCAGAAGTGTATTCCAATCTCAGTAAATGGTGATTCTGTGATTTCCCCCTGAGCAGCTCAGAGGGTGTCCCAGGAGCGAAGGACCACGAGGAGACTCAGGATATAATGCAACACAAACTTTAATGAGTGTAAAGACAGAAACAAAGCAGTGATGCTGGAAGGGCCCCATCAGACAGCCCTGCCCAGCAGTGGGACCCCCA
>NW_020905568.1:0-744 GCF_003984885.1 Neopelma chrysocephalum | reverse complement strand
CTTCAAAGCAGTGCAACAGCTTATTCATTTGATCTTTCGTTGCAAGCAGAGCAAGCCTCTCGCTGTCATCGTCTGAGCTCTCTTCATCAGAAGTCAGACTTGGGGATGGGAGCGGAGGGATTAGCTGTTCTGCGTTGTCATGAGTCAGTTGTTCCTTCATCTTTCGTAGCAACATTGGAGCAAGGGTAGTGGTTCTTCCTTCGGTGACTCCTGCCTCCGTTGAAATAGCAGCGGCTCGCGCCGGCGTAGCAGTAGCCCTTTTCGGAATAGCTCCGGTCGCCATAGCGACAATCTTCATTGGCTTACTTCCGGGTTCAGGCGCGGCGGTTCCTGATGATGTCAGCTCAGGTGACATGATGGTTCCAGGCGGCAATGATACAGCGCCCCCTGGCGACGCGGAGGCCCCTAGCATCGCGTAGTAACAGTTGCTGGCGCAGCTCCCAGAGCAGGCGGGGCAGGGGGTGGCGCCGCCGCCTGCGCAGGCTCAGTAAACGATAGCAGTGTTGGCCGCGCAGGCGCAACGGAGGGCGTTGCTGATGGCGCAGCGCCAGCCTTGTTTTCCGCAGCCTTTGCTATTTGTGCCAGCGCTGGCGCGCTGCTGGAGCGGGGCAAACCCGCGGATTTTAAAACTTTTACTGTTCGCACTCTTGCAGGCGCAGGAGCCGAAAACTTCCCGAAAACAAACTTCTCTGCGCATGTCTGCACTAGAGTCTCTTGGCTACTCGGCAAGACTGCCTCCGTAGG
>NW_020905567.1:0-2962 GCF_003984885.1 Neopelma chrysocephalum | reverse complement strand
CACCGAGATCTACTCTCTTGCCCTACACGCCGCCCATCCGCCCCCCGACCGCATTCCAAAGGCATGGGCAGATTAGTACCAGATTCCTGCCCATTTAAATAAGTGGTTCACAATGGGCACATTTGGCAGCACAAACTGCTATTCTGCTGTATTTGAAAGGGACATTATAAATTGTTTGGTTTATTTAAAGAGTGCTGTTTCTGCCAATTAACAGATTACTGCATTCTAGGACAGCATTTCGTGGTCTTATATCAGACAAATACCAAATGAGAAGGCAGATTATTTACTCCCCTCCTTTCAGTAGAATCTTGATCTAATTTCACATTCACTCTCAGTATTGAAATGTTGAAAAATTAGTCTGCATATAAATCATTATCATGAAGGAGAAGGAAAGTACAAGGCATTTATTATTAAAGAATAAAGTGGACTCTGGTTACAGGGCAAGCCTCCATAACACGGATAAAACAGTATTTTATTGTATATTGCAACTGTGTACTCTTGGGTTATTTTGCTCATGTTGTGTCGTCAGAAAATGTTGGGAAAAGATACATTCAAAGACTCCCCTGAAGCCACAAATTCCCTCCAACTGAAAAGGAAAAATTCTGCTTACTGCATACAAAAAAATCAGTTCTAATTTCTGCACCTTTCATTGTTCAATATGTATTTTGCTTTATTATTTATGGTATTGACATAAGACACTAAAATGCTTCACAAATTTAGAAACTGGTATTTGTAATGTACTTACCAATAAAAATTCCAGTCTTCATTTTCTGCCACCTGAATCCACCCTCTTTTCTCAAAGTTGTTTATTAGAACAGATTTTTCTATGTCAGTCACCCACTTCACTTTTCCTGCCATTATCCCAAAGCAGGATCAACCTGTTGGTAAAGAAAAGTTTAGAGATGTGAAGCTGAAAATAAGGGGGAAGACATAGGAAAGTCAGAGCAGAACGGGCACAGAGAAACCACTTCCACATAGATATATTAATTTAAAAACCAAGGGAAACAGTACCTTAGGTTCAGAGTGAAACCCTGCATTTCTCCACAGGACAACTGCACACAAGGACAGCAGTTACAGGGACCTTTGGCACCCGTAAGCTGATCTCGTTAAACCTGGCAGCAGGATTTCCCCAAACCTAAGGAGTGTTTCTGAGCTGCCTTTCAGCTCCTGACACCAGGTGTCACCTTCCACATGGGATCTCACTCGCCCCGATCAGCCTTTTGTCAGGATCACTGGATCATTCTGGCCGTGCTTCACAGAAATCAACTGCAGGGGAATCCTAATTCAGAAGGAAATCTCTTTGAGCCACAGGAAGACTCTCTCCCCGGAACAAAACCCCCCACGCAAAGGAGTGGGAGAGTGGGGTTATTACACACACACACACACATATAACACCATCTACTGCCCCTTCCACAGACAATTTTCCACTGAAAAGGAAATTAAAACATAAAATCACCTTCGCTAAATGTTGTAATTTTATTAGTGCAAGTGAGTAATGAATGTAGTGAATATAAATTCTGCAAGTAAGATACTGGATTGGAATTCAAGGGGTCTTCAGTTTCCAGGACTCTATATGGAGATGTACAACTCCCAGCAAGCTCAGGCCCCTAAAGTTCCTTTCTTTCTAGGAGGTATAACCCATTATATAGTCCTCCCCCACAGACTGTTTATACTGTCAAATCCCACAAGGCAGAAATGTTTACTATTAAACTCCAATTTTACAGAGTTTCAGACACGCTTATTTTTATTCCTGTTGGCAAACCAATTTGAAATCAAGCTTAGACAGAAAAGAGCACATGAAGGCTCGGGTTCTGTCTTTTTGTGTGTGCTCAGTTTTGCAAGGTCATGATCTCTCCCTGGGCCTTCCAGATACCACCAAAACAAAAGGAAATGGAACAAAGGGATTCCTTTATTTGTACTGAAGTGTGTAGGATCGACAATCAGTGACTCACTAGTGCCACACACCACCTTGTTGTGGTTTTAAAAGCTCGGGGATTAGCAACACCTGCTACACATCCTATGGCAAGGAACCCTGAGAGATTCCATGTCCTGATCCAGCAAGTGGATTCTGTGGTAGCAGGGAGGAGTTATGTCGATTCCCAGAGGCTGCACTGTGCTTGATTTCAGAAGCCAGAAACAATCCAGCAGAAGATTCACACACAGGAAAGCTAAACATTGAAGATAACTTCCACCAGAAATAAAAAAGAAAAATCACAAGTTTGCCATTCTTTCCCTGTTTTGGGAAATTTAGGCCTTACAGATCCCTCCTACTACAGGAGGATTGAAAGGATAACAATACAAACAGTAGACTGAGAATTCCTCCTTGGCTTCTGCAGACAGTTTGATCATCTCAGATTGATGCTTAAGGGGCCTGTGAATAAAATCTTCCAATTTTGTATAAATTGACTACTGAAACTCACCAACAAGGGCACACAAAGAAATAACATATTAAGTCATGGCAAAAATCTTTCTTATTTTCAGCAGTATAATTTTAATATAGCATAATTTTCTACAGGAATCCTCTGATCTGCAAACTAGGTATTCCAGATAACCAGGTCACCACCACCACCAGAAGCCGGTTGTGCTGACGGCAGACTTACCTCTCCACACTGCAAAATATAAGTTAAGCCGTGCAGGCGCCTGGCCCAGCCAGCTCCATGTCCTTCTGACAGCACAAAAATGTCCCTGTAGGGTTGGCTGTGGAGTTCCTTACTGGAAAATCCAGTCCGGTGAAGCAGTCGTGCCCTCAGAGGAGGTCGGGAGATTCCCGAAGTGTCAAGGACAAGGAGGAGCCCAAGGCTGCAACAGAGACGTCGATGTGGGGGGGTGTGGGGTGTGTTGGGGGGTGTTGGGTATGGGCATGAGGGGGGTATGAGGATGTGTGGGGTGTATTGGGGGGTGTGGAGGGGGTGTATGGGGAAGAGGGGTGTGTGGGGGTCTATGGGAGTGAGGGCTGTATGGG
>NW_020905566.1:0-449 GCF_003984885.1 Neopelma chrysocephalum | reverse complement strand
TGCTGGGGTGAGGCTCTGGGAGCAGGCAGCATCCACCTGATGAACTGCGTCTGTATTCTGTAGGAACACCGTCATACAGCCCGCCAGAGTGGATCTGCTTCAAACGCTACCGTGGCGAGGCAGCAACAATCTGGTCCCTGGGCATCCTGCTCTACCAGATGGTCTGCGGGAAGCACCCATTCTGCAGAGGCACCAACACCATCTGGGACCAGCTCCAGTTCCCACCATGGGTCTCTCGAGGTGGATACCAATCTTTGTGGCACGGGGGGAATAACGGTGTTGGGAGACGGCAGTGGGCTCATGAGGACCCTGCTCTTGAAGCTGTTTCTGTCCCATGGTTGGCTGGAGGAGGTGGCCTGTGTCCTGCCATCCTGCTCTCCTCCAAAAGGGAGAATGGATGGAGAAGTTTGGGCACAGCTCTGAGCACAGCCAGCACAGCCTGGGCACAT
>NW_020905565.1:0-797 GCF_003984885.1 Neopelma chrysocephalum | reverse complement strand
CCAGGCCATGGCCGCTGAGCTGCTGCTGGGTCGTCTTGTGGCCTCATTGTCCTCCTCCCTTCCACTGTCCGTGTCCTTGTCCCCTTCCCTCCCACTGTCCGTGTCCTTGTCCCCCTCCCTTCCACTGTCTGTGTCCTTGTCCCCCTCCCTTCCAGTGTCCGTGTCCTTGTCCTCCTCCTTTCCCCTGTCTGTGTCATTGTCCTCCTCCTTTCCACTGTCCGTGTCATTGTCCTTCTCCCTCCCACTCTCCATGTCATTGTCCTCCTCCCTTCCCCTGTCCGTGTCCGGCCCCTGCACTCGGAGGTGCTGGGGAGAATTCCCACCCCCCAGCAGTCCCGGCAGCTCCACTGGTCTCTCAGTCTGGAGCCCCGGGAAGGGCCCCTGTTCCCATTGCTCCTGGGCCAGCTGTGCCTCCAGCTCCCTGCGCCGCTCCTCAAGGAACTCCTGAGCGTCCTGGGAGCTTTGGATGAACCTTGGGAAATGGTTCCTGCGGCTCATGGAACTTGGTCGGGAGCTGCCATGGGAAGCTGGAGCTGCCCAGCCCCGGCTGCCTGATCCTGCTGGGCCCTGCAGGCGTCACCAGCAGGTGACCGGTCCCCTTGTCATGTGGCACCCAGATGTCACAAAGGGGGTTCTGCTCACCCTGGGATGTCACAAAGGGGGCTCTGCCTGCCCCATGATGTCACAAAGGGCTATAACGGGCCATGGGACACGGGGCACTGCAGGTGGGCACCACCTCAGCCTCTGCCCCCCCAGCAGTGTTGGGATCCCATCACTGGGACCCCGCAGGTCACTGA
>NW_020905564.1:0-1482 GCF_003984885.1 Neopelma chrysocephalum | reverse complement strand
AAGTCAAGAGGAGAGCAGTCACATTCTGAGCTTCTTTTGTCTTAAAAACTCTTGTGTTCATCCAGGTGGAGCAGCTATAGGATTTCTCTTAGATTCATGTATTTACATAGACTTAGAAGAGAAAAAATGTGTTCTTGACACCTGGAGACTTCTGCTCCAGGAAAAGCTGCTCCAGTACTCCCATCCCCAATACTAACAACTTTTCTTCTTCCTTATCTGTCAAGCTGATACGTTCAAATTTGTCCAAAAACATGCAAACAGTGCAGACCCTCAAACATCAACACATCAGCAAAGCGCAAATCATGCAAAGCCAGGCTGTCAACACAGACTATGAGGGGAGCGGTTGGGACCGTGGCCATTTGAACCCCAATGGCCACCACAACACCACGGACAGCAGGAATGCGACCTACACCCTCACCAACATAGTGCCCATGAACAAAACACTCAACCGACATGCTTGGAAAAACTACGAGCGGCAAACAATGGCAAATATAAGCAAGGACTGTCAAACCACCTATGTCATTGTGGGTGCTGTGCCTGGGAACTCCTCCATCCCCGGTGGGAGGGTTAATGTACCCAGCCACATCTGGTCCGCTGTCTGCTGCAAGACCAAGAACAACACCATGATTTCTTGGGCAGCCATTGCTGAGAACAAAAAGGACCAGGTCTGGGATCTCACTCTGGGGGAGCTGGAGAACGGTTTGGCCCAGCTGTATGGGATGCAAAATGTTTCTCTCTTCCACTTAGACTGTCCTCGTACAAAACCATCACATTCCGTGTGTAAACGGCTTGAGGGCTATTCCCACAGATCACAGTATCACAGCATGCTTTGAATTGGAATGGACCTCAAGAATCATCCAGTTCCAAACCCCCCCGCAATATAGCAGGAGCACATTTCACTTGACCAGGTTGTTCAGAGCCACGTCCAACCAACTTCCAGGGATAGGGCAGCCACAGCTTCTCTGGGCAACCTGTGCCAGGGACTCACCACCCTCACAGGGAAAAATTTCTTCCTGATATGTACTGTGACCCTGCCCTCTACCAGTTTAAAGCCATTCCACCTTCTCCTGGCACTCCAAGCCCTTGTCCCTCTCCAGCTGTCCTGGAGACCCTTTAGGTACTGGAATGGGATCTAAATTCTCCTCGGAGCCTTCTCCAGCTGAACACCCCCAGCTCTCTCACACTGTCTCCAGAGCAGAGGTGATCCAGCTCTCAGAGTACCTTCATGGCCTCCTCTGGACTCCATCCCAACAGGTTTGTGTCCTTCTCATGTTGTGGCCCAGGGCTGGAGGCAGCACTGCAGGTGGGGTCTCAGGAGAGCAGAGGAGAGGGGGACAAATGTCCTGTGCAGTGTCCATCCTGCTCCCTTCTCTGGTGTGTTTCCAGCTCTGTCCCTCAAGGCAACTCCCCCTACTGCTCTGCTAAAAAGGAGAAGGAGGTGGGCAGAGCCTCCAGCTGGTTTGCTGTGGTGCCCATGCTGGC
>NW_020905563.1:0-1012 GCF_003984885.1 Neopelma chrysocephalum | reverse complement strand
ATAATTTTTGTTTTTAATTATCATTTTTACTTTTTAATTATTATTTTTACTTTTTAATGATTATTTTTACTTTTTAATTATTATTTTTATTTTTAATTATTATTTTTACTTTTTAATTATTATTTTTACTTTCAAACTATTATTTTTGCTTTTTCATTATTATTTTTATTTTTAATAATTATTTTTACTTTCAAATTATTATTTTTACTTTTTAATTATTATTTTTATTTTTAATAGTTATTTTTAAATTATTATTTTTGCTTTTTAATTATTATTTATAATTTTTAATTATTATTTTTATTTGTAATTATTTTTCCTTTTTAATTATTTTTTTCATTTTTAATGATTATTTTTATTTTTAATTATTATTTTTATTTTTTATTATTATTTTTACTTTCAAACTATTATTTTTACTTTTTCATTATTATTTTTATTTTTAATAATTATTTTTACTTTCAAACTATTATTTTTACTTTTTAATTATTATTTTTATTTTTAATAGTTTTTTTAAATTATTATTTTTGCTTTTTAATTATTATTTTTACTTTTTAATTATTATTTTTATTTGTAATTATTATTTTCCTTTTTAATTATTATTTTCCCTTTTTAATTATTATTTTCATTTTTAATGATTATTTTTATTTTTAATTGTTATTTTTACTTTTTAAATTATTTTTACTTTTTAATTATTATTTTATTTTTAATTATTGTTTTGACTTTTTAATTATTATTTTTACTTTTAAATTATTATTTTTATCTTTTAATTATTATTTTTATTTTTAATTATTATTTTTACTTTTAAATAATTATCTTTACTTTTTAAAAATTATTTTTGCTTTTTAATTGACATTTTTACGTTTAAGTTATTATTTTTGCTTTTTAATTATTATTTTCACTTTTAAATTATTATTTTATTTTTTAATCATTATTTTTACTTTTAATGATTATTTTTAGATTGAATTATTATTTTTACTTTTAATGATTATTTTTACTTTTTAATGATTATTTTTAT
>NW_020905562.1:0-639 GCF_003984885.1 Neopelma chrysocephalum | reverse complement strand
TGGTGGGTCATGGTGGGTGGGTCATTGTTGGGTCATGGTGGGTGGGTCATCATTGGGTTGGTGGGTCTTGGTGTGGTTGGGTTGGTCATGGTGGGGCTGGAGGTCGTGGTTGGGTTGGTGGGTCTTGGTGGGTCAAGGTCATGGTGGGTCATGATCGTCATTGGGTTGTGGAGGGGCTGGAGGTCATCGTTGGGTTGGAGGGTCGTGGTGGGTCTTGGCGTGGTGGGACCGGAGATCATCGTTGGGTCATGGTCATTGTTGGGTTGGTGGATCTTGGTTGGTCATGGTGGGTCATGGTCATCATTGGGTTGGTGGGTCCTGGTGGGTCATGGTCACGGCGGGAGTGAAGATCATCATGGGGTTGGTGGGTCATGGTGGGTCATGGTGGGTCTGGAGGTCATCGTTGGGTTGGTGGGTCATGGTGGGGTTGGTGGTCACTGGTGGTCACTGGTGGTCACTGGTGGTCAGCGTTGCCCCTCCCCCCAGGCCGGACCACCTGAACAGCCACGTGCGGCAGGTTCACTCCACCGAGAGACCCTTCAAGTGCCAGGTCAGACCCTCCCCCACCCCGGGACACGTCCCCCCTGTGACCCCTGGGTGACCTCTAGGACCTCTCTGACCCCTGGGTGACCTCCCTGA
>NW_020905561.1:0-384 GCF_003984885.1 Neopelma chrysocephalum | reverse complement strand
TGTGCCCCACAGACCCCCTGTGCCCCAGAGAAACACTGAGTAGCCCATGGACCCCCTGGGTGCCCCAGAGATGCCCTGTGCCCCCTCTAGCCCCCCTGTGCACCCCATAGTCCACCCTGTACCCCCATAGCCCCCCCTGTGCACACCATAGCCCTCCTGTGCACCCCATAGCCCCCCTGTGCACCCCATAGTCCACCTGTACCCCCATAGCCCCCCTGTGCACCCCGTAGCCCCCACATGCACCCCGTAGCTCCCCCTGTACCCCATAGCTCTCCTGTGCACCCCATAGCCCCCCTGTGCACCCCGTAGTCCACCCTGTGCACCCCATAGCCCCCTGTGCACCCCATAGCCCCCCTGTGCACCCCATAGTCCCCCCTGTACCCC
>NW_020905560.1:0-1041 GCF_003984885.1 Neopelma chrysocephalum | reverse complement strand
TTGGGGTGTTTCAGGAGTGGGAGCAGCGGCGGCTGCAGAACATTGAGCAGATGAACGAGGAGATGGAGAAAATCGCCGAGTACGAGCGGAGCCGCAGGGTGAGACCAGTAGGAACCAGTATGGACCAGTAGAGACCCGAAGGGACCAGCACAAACCAGTATAGACTCGTAGGGACCAGTATAGACCCTCCCAGTCCTGAACCAGTCCCCCAATCCCCTCCCAGTTCTCCCCAATTCCCTCCCAGTGCCTCCCAATCCCCTCCCAGTCCCCTCCCAGTCTCTCCCAGTGCCCCCCAATCCCCTCCCAGTTACCCCCAATCCCCTCCCAGTCCCTCCCAGTTCTCTCTAATCCCCTCCCAGTCCCTCCCAGTTCCCTCCAATCCCCTCCCAGTCCCTTCCCATGCCCCCCCAATCCCTTCCCAGTCCCTCCCAGTGCTCCCAGTAACCCCAGTTTCCCACAGGAGGGGGTCCCGGAGAAGAATCCCGTCCGGAATTTCCTGGACGACCCCCTCCCAATCCTCTCCCAGTCCCTCCCAGTCCCTCCCAGTGCCCCCCAGTCCCCTCCCAGTCCCTCCCCATGCCCCCCAATCCCTTCCCAGTCCCTCCCAGTGCTCCCAGTGACCCCAGTTTCCCACAGGAGGGGGTCCCGGAGAAGAATCCGGTGCGGAATTTCCTGGACGACCCCCTCCCAATCCCCTCCCAGTCCCTCCCAGTGCTCCCAGTGACCCCAGTTTCCTGCAGGAGGGTGTCCCGGAGAAGAATCCGGTCCGGAATTTCCTGGACGACCCCCGGCGCTGCGGCCCCGCCCTGGGGGGAGGGGCGGGCGGGGCCCCCCGGAGACACACCCGGAACTGGGGGGGGCCCGACTTCGGAAAGGTCACGGCGGGGGTGGGTAAAACAGCCAAAAACATCCCCAAAATATCCCAAAATATTCGTAAAGTGTCCTCCAAAATACCCCAGAAATACCCCCAAAATATCCCCAAAATATCCCCAAAATGTCCCCCAAATATCCCCAAAATACCTCCAAAATATCCCCAAAATA
>NW_020905559.1:0-302 GCF_003984885.1 Neopelma chrysocephalum | reverse complement strand
CTCTGGATGATGGAGGTGCAGCTTCCTACCCCTTTTCCCAGTGGAATCCATCCACACAACCCCAAAACTCAGCCAAAATCCCACCATTCAAAAACCAGGACCAGCTGAGAAAGCTCAGTGGGTTTGATGCCCAGATGGTTTCCAGATCCTCCCTGGAATTCCTAGGGCTGGAAATGCCCTTTTTTAGGCTTTTGGGCTCAAGCAGGGGGTGAAATTCCCATTCCATGATTCCCAGAGCAGGAGCTCTGAGCATTCAGGATCAGCAGCTCCTAAAAATCCCATTCCCTGCTCTGCAACGGGAT
>NW_020905558.1:0-345 GCF_003984885.1 Neopelma chrysocephalum | reverse complement strand
CGCCGCTGCGCCTGCGCCGTGCGCGGTGCACTGTGGGAGTTGTAGTTCCTCGCGGCGGGTCAGAGCGGCCATTTTGCACGTGAGCGGACGCAAGACGGGACGTCTTTGGTTTTTTGTTTTCCTGCCTTTTTTTTTCCCTCTTTTTTTCTCTCTTTTTAAATTTCTTTTTGCTTTCTTCTTTCTTTTTTTTCCCTTTTTTCTTTCTATTTTTTCTTTTTTATCTTTTATATATTTTCTTTTTTTCATTTTTCCTCTTTTCCCTTTCTTTTCTGTCTTTTTTCTCCTTTTTCTCTTTTTTCTTTCTCTTTTTTCTTTTTTATCTTTTTTCTTTTTTTTTTTTTTTCT
>NW_020905557.1:0-1265 GCF_003984885.1 Neopelma chrysocephalum | reverse complement strand
AAAGGGTTTCTTGTCCCTGAGTGGGATCAGGACCGAATTCCCTCCACGATTCCATGGGGTGGGATTGGTCCTGGAAAAGGAAGGGGAAGAGTCTGGTCCCTGGAACCCAAAAGGTGCCTTGGTTTGGTGATCCTGGGATTTTTTTAGGGATTTTTAAGGAACCTTCGGAGCCCTTCTGGGGTTTTTAAAGGGTTTCTTGGCAGAGGGAGGGGTTGGAATTGGATGATCCTGGAGATCCCTGGATCCTGGGATCCCCTGGTGATCCTGGGATTTTTTTAAGGATTTAAGGATGGTCCTGGAGGTCCCTGGAACCCAAAAGGTGCCGTGGGTTGGTGATCCTGGGATTTTTTTGGGGGATTTTTAAGGAACGTTCGGAGCCCTTCTGGGGTTTTTAAAGGGTTTCTTGGCAGAGGGAGGGGTTGGAATTGGATGATCCTGGAGATCCCTGGATCCTGGGATTTTTTTAAGGATTTAAGGATGGTCCTGGAGTTCCCTGGAACCCAAAAGGTGCCGTGGTTTGGTGATCCTGGGATTTTTTTAAGGATTTAAGGAACCTTCGGAGCCCTTCTGGGGTTTTTAAAGGGTTTCTTGGCAGAGGGATTTGGGGTGGAATTGGATGATCCTGGAAGTCCCTGGAACCCAAAAGGTGCCGTGGTTTAGTGATCCTGGAATTTTTTTAAGGATTTAAGGATGGTCCTGGATGTCCCTGGAACCCCAAAGGTGCCGTGGTTTGCTGATCCTGGGATTTTTTTAGGGATTTTTAAGGAACCTTTTGAGCCATTCTGGGGTTTTTAAAGGGTTTCTTGGCAGAGGGAGGGGTTGGAATTGGATGATCCTGGAGGTCCCTGGATCCTGGGATTTTTTTAAGGATTGAAGGATGGTCCTGGAGGTCCCTGGAACCCAAAAGGTGCCGTGGGTTGGTGATCCTGGGATTTTTTTAAGGATTTTTAAGGAACCTTGGGAGCCATTCTGGGGTTTTTAAAGGGTTTCTTGTCCCTGAGTGAGATCAGGACCGAATTCCCTCCACGATTCCATGGGTGGGATTGGTTTTTTCCACCCGAGGGCTTTTCCAAGCTCATAATTCCAGGATTTTCCCCTCCTCAGGTGCTGTTTGGGGACACCCTGAGTGCCCTGAAGGAGCTGCTCAAGAGCCTCCTGTGCCGGAACCTGACGCCCCACGGGCTCCAGGACATGTTTGCGGTGGGAGATCCCGGGATTTGGGGTTTTTTTGGGAAGAAAGGGGCTGGTTCTCGCTTCTCCCTGGG
>NW_020905556.1:0-660 GCF_003984885.1 Neopelma chrysocephalum | reverse complement strand
GGATCTGAATCCTGGATCTGACTCCTGGATCTGGAGCTGGATCTGGATCTGGATCTGGATCTAGATCTGGTTCCTGGATCTGACTCCTGGACCTGGACCTGGATCTGGATCTGGATCTGGATCTGGCTCCTGGATCTGACTCCTGGATCTGGATCTGGATTTGGATTTGGCTCCGGGACCTGGATCTGACCCTGGATCTGGCTCTTGGATCTGGACCTGGATCTGGCTCCGGGTCTGGACCTGGCTCTTGGATCTGGACCTGGATCTGGCTCTGGCTCTGTGTCCTGGATCTGGATCTGGTTCCTGGATCTGACTCCTGGATCTGGATCTGGACCTGGGCCTGGATCTGGATCTGGTTCCAGGATCTGGATCTGGATCTGGCTCCTGGATTTGGATCTGGATCTGGCTCCTGGTCCTGGATCTGACTCCTGGATCTGGTCCTGGACCTGGATCTGGATCTGGATCTGGATCTGGATCTGGACCTGGATCTGGATCTGGCTCCGGGTCTGGATCTGGTTCCTGGATCTGACTCCTGGATCTGACTCCTGGATCTGGATCTGGCTCCTGGATCTGGATCTGGATCTGGATCTGACTCCTGGATCTGGATCTGGACCTGGATCTGGCTCTTGGATCTGGATCTGGATCTGGATTTGGACCTGG
>NW_020905555.1:0-416 GCF_003984885.1 Neopelma chrysocephalum | reverse complement strand
GGGGGGGAGTCAGGGCTCACACACACGTGCACAGCTACGGGGTCAGGGCTCACACACGTGTGCACGGCTGCAGGGTCAGGGCTCACACACACGTGTGCACGGCTGCAGGCTCAGGGCTCACACACACGTGTGCACAGCTGCAGGGTCAGGGCTCACACATGTGTGCACGGCTGCGGGGTCAGGGCTCACACACATGTGCACAGCTGCAGGCTCAGGGTTCACATACGTGTATAGCTGCAGGGTCAGGGCTCACACACGTGTGCACAGCTGCAGGGTCAGGGCTCACACACATGTATGTACACATCTGGGGGCCCAGGGCTCACACACGTGTGCAGAGCTGCAGGGTCAGGGCTCACACACGTGTGCACGGCTGCAGGGTCAGGGCTCACACATGTGTACACATCAGGGGGCTCAGG
>NW_020905554.1:0-1786 GCF_003984885.1 Neopelma chrysocephalum | reverse complement strand
AACCTTCACCATGGAAGGGCCGGAAGCGTCCCGGGATCCCGAATCCCGCGGGATGATCCCAAGGGCCGTCAGGCACCTCTTCCACAGCTCCCACGACCTCAAGGGAAAGGGATGGCAGGTAATTCCCTAAAAAAAACTGGGATATTGGGATGCTGGGAGGGAATTCCCAAAACAAACCCCAAAATCTGGGATTCTGGAAAGGCCAGGAGGGAATTCCCAAAAAAAAAAAACACCAAACCCTGGGATTCTGGGAGGGAATTCCCAAAACAAACCCAAAATCTGGGATTCTGTGGCAGGGAAAGGCTGGGAGGGAATTCCCAAAAAAACCCGGGATTCTGGGAAGGCTGGGAGAGAATTCCAAAAAAAACCCCAACATCTGGAAAGGCTGGGAGAGAATTCCAAAACAAACTGAAAATCTGGGATTCTGGGAAGGAATTACCAAGGAAAACCTGGGATTCTGGGAGGGAATTCCCAAAAAAAAACCCCAAACCCTGGGATTCTGGGAAGGCTGGGAGGGAATTCCCTAAAAAATAAACCCCAAAATCTGGGATTCTGAGAGGGAATTCCCAAAAAAAACCCCCAAAATCTGGGATTCTGGAAAGGCCGGGAGGGAATTCCCAAAAAAAAAACACCCAAAACCTGGGATGCTGGGAGGGGATTCCCAAAAAAACCTCTGGGATGCTGGGAAGGCTGGGAGGGAATTCCCAAGAAAAACCTGGGATTCTGGGAAGGGATGGGAGGGAATTCCTGAAAAAAACCAAACCCTGGGATTCTGGGAAGGCTGGGAAGTAATTCCCAAAAATAAACTGGGATTCTGGGAAGGGTGGGAGGGAATTCCCTAAAAAACAAACCCAAACTCTGGGATTCTGTGGCAGGGAAAGGTTGGGACGGAATTCCCAGTAATTCCCAAAAAAACCCAAACCCTGGGATTCTGGGAAGGCTGGGAGGGAATTCCCTAAAAAATAAACTCCAAAAACTGGGATTGTGGAAAGGCTGCGAGGGAATTCCCAAAAAAACCCAAACTCTGGGATTCTGGGAAGGCTGGGAGGGAATTCCCCCAAAAAAAACCCTCAAAATCTGGGATTCTGGGAGGTAATTCCCAAAAAAAACCCCTGGGATTCTGGGAAGGCTGGGAGGGAATTCCCCTCAAAAAAAACCCTAAAATCTGGGATGCTGGGAGGGAATTCCCAAAAAAACCCAGGGATTCTGGGAAGGCTGGGAGGGAATTCCCAAAAAAAACCCCAAATCTGGGAAGGCTGGGAGAGAATTCCCAAAACAAACCCAAAATCTGGGATTCTGGGAGGGAATTCCCAAAAAACCCCTGGGATTCTGGGAATTTTGGGGACCGAATTCCCAGGATTTCTGCCAGTTTTGGGAGTTCCAGGACAGGGAATTTTCGGGGTGGGGAGGGAAAATTTGGGGGTTCCAGGGGAGGATTTTGGGGATGAGGGAGGCAAATTCCCAGGATTTGGGGGATTTTGGGAATTCTGGGGGGGATTTGGGGGGATTTTGGGGGTTCCAGGGAGGGATTTTGGGGGTGGGGGAGGGAAAATTTGGGGCATTTTTGGAATTCCAAGGGGGGATTCTGGGAATTTTGGAGGGGAATTTCCCGTCTTTTGGGAATTCCCAGGATTTTGAGGCTCCTGAGGCCGTTTTAGTCCCGGTTTTCCGCCAGTTTTGGGAATTCCAGGGGGGGATTTTGGGGGGGGGGAGGGGAAATTTGGGGGATTTTTGGGGGGTTTTGGGGGGGGCAGGGCTGGGGTTGATTGGAGATCGGAGGAGCGTC
>NW_020905553.1:0-1293 GCF_003984885.1 Neopelma chrysocephalum | reverse complement strand
GGGGGGATTATCCGGGAACGGGGAGAGGAGGGAGCGACGGGAATTCCTGGGACGAGGACGATTCCCTGGACATGGACAATTCCCGGGACACGGATGATTCCCGGGACACAGATGATTCCTGGGACACAGAGGATTCCCTGGACATGGACGATTCCTGGGACATGGATGATTCCCGGGGCGTGGGGAATTCCGGGGACATGGACGATTCCCAGGACACAGAGGATTCCCTGGACACAGACGATTCCCAGGACATGGAGGATTCCCAGGACATGGATAATTCCCTGGACATGGACAATTCCCGGGACACGGATAATTCTTGGGACACGGACGATTCCTGGGACACGGATGATTCCCGGGACACGGACAATTCCCGGGACACGGAGGATTCCCGGGGCGTGGGGAATCCTCCCAGGCATCGACGGTTCCCACGTGGAGCATCCCTGGATCCCGGGGAATCCCTGAACAATTCCGGGATCGTGGGTAGTTCCTGGGATGTGGAACATCCCCCTGGCACGGGCAATTCCCACAATTCCCACACGGAGCATCCCCGGACCGCTGGGAATTCCCAGTTCGTGGACAATTCCTGGATGCCTGACGATTCCTGGATGGCAGAGAATTCCTGGAGGGTGGACAATTCCCGGGGTGTGGAAAATCCTCCTGGGCACGGACGATTCCCACATGGAGCATCCCTGGATCATGGACAATTCCTGGATCATGGACAGTTTCCAGGGCGTGGGAAATCCCTGGATCCTGGACAATTCCTGGACCACAGAGGATTCCTGGACCGTGGACCATTCCTGTGGCGTGGAGAATTCCCGGATCCTGGATAATTCCCAAGGCACAGCCGAGCTCTAGACCCCTGAGAATCCCGGGATTGTGGACGATCCCGGGGCACGGAGCATTCCCACATGGAAAATCCTCCTGGCAAGGACCATTCCCAAACTTTGGAGCATCCCTGGATCTTGAGGGATCCTGGGAGATCCCTGGATCAAAGAAATCTCTGGATCCCGGGGGATCCCTGGACCATTCCCGAACTTTGGAGCATCCCTGGATCACGAGGGATCCCAGGAAATCCCTGGACCAAAGAAATCCCTGGATCCCAGGAAATCGCTGGACCATTCCCAAACTTTGGAGCATCCCTGGATCACGAGGGATCCCAGGAAATCCCTGGACCATTCCCGAACCTTGGAGCATCCCTGGATCACGAGGAATCCTGGGAAATCCCTGGACCAAAGAAATCCCTGGATCCCAGGGGATCCCTGGATTCTCTCTCCCGGGGGTCCCCTCTCCTCC
>NW_020905552.1:0-761 GCF_003984885.1 Neopelma chrysocephalum | reverse complement strand
CCAAACCCTTGCAATCATCATCATCATCATCATCATCATCTCCATCACAGAGTCACAGAATCATAGAAGGGTTTGGGTTGGAAGGGACCTTCAAAGGTCAATTAGTCCAAAGCTTTGCAGTCATCTCCATCGTAAAGTCATGGAATCATTGAAGGGTTTGGGTTGGAAAGGACTTAGTGGTCAGCTAATCCAAACTTGCAATCATCATCATCATCATCATCATCATCATCATCATCTCCATCATAGAGTGATGGAATCATAGAAGGGTTTGGGTTGGAAGGGGCCTTCAAAGGTCAACTAGTCCAAACCCATGCAATCATCATCATCATCATCATCATCATCTCCATCACAGAGTCACAGAATCATAGAAGGATTTGGGTTGGAAGGGACCTTTAAAGGTCAATTAGTCCAAAGCTTTGCAATCATCATCATCATCATAGATCATGGAATTACAGAAGGGTTTGGATTGGAAAGGACCTTCAAAGGTCAACTAATCCAAACCCTTGCAATGATCATCATCATCACAGATCATGGAATCATAGGAGGGTTTGAGTTGGAAGGGATCTTTAAAGGTCAACTAGTCCAAACCCTTGTAATAATCATCATCATCACAGATCATGGAATCATAGGACGGTTTGGGTTGGAAGGGACCTTCAAAGGTCAGCTAGTCCAAACCCTTGCAATCATCGTCATCATCATCATCATCTCCATCACAGTCATGGAATCATAGAAGGGTTTGGGTTGGAAAGGACCTTCAAAGG
>NW_020905551.1:0-966 GCF_003984885.1 Neopelma chrysocephalum | reverse complement strand
GGACGTGACTGGGGTGCAACTGGGGTGGTGTCCAGCCTCAGTGGTTGGACTGGGATGGAACTGGGGTGAACTGGGGCGTAACTGGGCCGGGGGTGGCTGATGAAATCGGGGCTGGAACTGGTCTGACTGGGCCCAGTGGCGCAACTGGGATGAACTGGGACGGAACTGGGGTGAACTGGGACAGAACTGGAGTGAAGTCCAGCCCCAGTGGGTGAACTGGGATGGAACTGGGGTGTAACTGGAATGTGACTGGGGTGGGGCCCAGCCCCAGTGTCGCAACTGGGATGGAACTGGGGTCAACTGGGACGGAATTGGGCTGAACTGGGGTGGAACTGGGATGGAACTGGGGTGTAACTGGGATGAACTGGGATGGAACTGGGGTAGGGTCCAGATGTAGTGGTGCAACTGGGATGGAACTGGGGTGAACTGGGATGGAACTGGGGTAGGGTCCAGACATAGTGGTGCAACTGGGATGGAACTGGGGTGAACTGGGGCGTAACTGGGCCGGGGGTGGCTGATGAAATCGGGGCTGGAACTGGTCTGACTGGGCCCAGTGGCGCAACTGGGGTGGAACTGGGACGGAACTGGGAGGACCCCGAAATTCCAGAGGGGGCCCAGGAGTGACCGGACCGGCTGGGGGGGACTGGGAGGGACTGGGAGGGAAGTGGGAGGGGACTGGGAAGGACTGGGAGGGACTGGGAGGGGAGTGGGAGGAGACTGGGAGGGGACTGGGAGGGAACTGGGAGGAGACTGGGAGGGACTGGGAAGGACTGGGAGGAACTGGGCGGGACTGGGAATCGGGGGAGCGACGGGAGCGCCCGGAGGGACCTTTGACACCCCCCGAGGGACCCCCAAAACCCCCCCAGGGACCCCCAAAACCCCCCAGGGACCCCCAAAGACCCCCGAGGGACCCCCAGGGACCCCCAAAACCCCTCAGGGACCCCCAGGGACCCCAACCCCCCCCCC
>NW_020905550.1:0-359 GCF_003984885.1 Neopelma chrysocephalum | reverse complement strand
GGTGGGATCAGAGCCCAGGGAAGGCTCCAGGATGGGCTCTGGGTGTGTCTCTATAGGGCCGCAGTTGCCTCTCTGTGGCCATATTTTCTCAGGGGATATTTTGGGGCACATCTGGGATATTTTGGGCTACTTTATGATATTTTAGGGTCCCTGTGTACCTTGGCATGGCCGTGTTTGCCCGTTTTGGGGCTGTTTGGGGTGGGCTCAGGGCTGTGTGAGGGGCTCTGGGGTGGGATCAGAGCCCAGGGACGACTCCGGGATGGGCCGTTGTTGCCTCTCTGTGGCCATATTTTCTCAGGGGATATTTTGGGGCACATTTGGGGTATTTTATGGTCCCTGGGTACCTTGGCATGGCCGTG
>NW_020905549.1:0-3704 GCF_003984885.1 Neopelma chrysocephalum | reverse complement strand
CCGTTGGAGATGCCATCGTTGGAGATGTCACCATGGAAGGTGTCACCATGGAAGGTCACGCCATGGGAGGTGCCACCACCGTGGGAAATGTCACTGGGGCAAATGTCACCATGGGAGATGACACTGTTGGAGATGTCACCAAGAGAGATGCCACCGCTGTGGGAGATGTCACCACGGGAGGTGACACCACTGGAGATGTCACTGAGGCAAATGTCACCATTGGAGATGTCACCGTGGGAGACGTCATTGTGGGAGATGTCACCATTGGAGGTGACACCATTGGAGATGTCACCATTGAAGATGTCACCGTTGGAGATGTCACCGTGGGAGGTGACACTGTTGGAGATGCCACCACTGGAGGTATCACCATTGGAGATGTCACCGTGGGAGGTGACACCATGGGAGGTGACACTGAAGTGGGAGGTGTCACCATGGAAGGAGGTGTCACCGCTGGAGGTGTCCGTGGGGGAGGTGACACTGTTGTAGGAGGTGTCACCGTAGGAGGTCACGCCGTGGGAGGTGCCACCACCATGGGAAATGTCACCGTTGGAGATGTCACCATTGGAGATGTCACTGTGGGAGGTGTCACCATGGGAGGTGACACTACTGGAGATGTCACCATTGGAGGTGTCACCATGTGAGGTGTCACCACTGGAGATGTCACTGAGGCAAATGTCACCATTGGAGATGTCACTGTGGGAGATGCCACCACTGTGGGAGATGTCACCATGGGAGGTGACACCATTGGAGATGCCACCATTGGAGATGCCACCATGGGAGGTGACACCATGGGAGGTGACACCATTGGAAGCGACACCATTGGAGATGTCATCGCTGTGGGAGATGTCACCGTGGAAGGTGCCACCATGGAAGGTCACGCCGTGGGAGGTGCCACCACCGTGGGAAATGTCACTGGGGCAAATGTCACCATTGGAGATGTCACCGTTGGAGATGTCATCGTTGGAGATGTCACCATGGAAGGTGTCACCGTGGGAGGTGCCACCACCGTGGGAAATGTCACCATTGGAGATGTCACCGTGGGAGGTCACGTCATGGGAGGTGCCACCACCGTGGGAAATGTCACTGGGGCAAATATCACCATGGGAGATGACACTGTTGGAGATGTCACCAAGAGAGATGTCACCAAGAGAGATGCCACCACCGTGGGAAATGTCACCATTGGAGATGCCACTGTGGGAGATGTCACCGTTGGAGGTGTCGCCATTGGAGATGTCACCGTGGGAGGTCACCCCATGGGAGGTGCCACCACCGTGGGAAATGTCACTGAGGCAAATGTCACCATGGGAGATGCCACCGTGGGAAATGTCACCATTGGAGATGTCACTGTTAGGGATGTCACCGTTGTGGGAGATGTTGCCATTGGAGATGTCACCGTTGGGGATGTCACTGTTGGACGTGCCACCGTTGGGGATGTCACCAAGAGAGATGCCAGCACTGTTGGAGATGTCACCGTGGGAGGTGACACCGTCGGAGATGTCACCACTGTGGGAGATGTCACCGTTGGAGATGTCACCGTTGCAGATGCCACCATGGGAGATGTCACCAAGAGAGATGTCACTGCTGTGGGAGATGTCACCATGGGAGGTGACACCACTGGAGGTGCCCATGTAGGACGTGTCACCACCATGGGAAGTGACACCATTGTAGGAGGTGACATCGTGGGAGGTGCCACCACCGTGGGAAATGTCACTGGGGCAAATGTCACCGTGGGAGGTGTTGCCATTGGAGAAGTCACCGTGGGAGATGCCACTGTTGGAAGTGTCACCGTGGGAGATGCCACTGTTGGAAGTGTCACCATTGGAGATGTCACTGTTGGAGATGTCATCGTTGGAGATGTCACCTTTGGAGATGTCGCCATGGGAGGTGACACCATTGTAGGAGGTCACGCCATGGGAGGTGCCACCACCATGGGAAATGTCACTGGGGCAAATGTCACCATTGGAGATGTCACCATGGGAGATGTCACCATGGGAGATGCCACCGCTGTGGGAGGTGACACCATTGGAGATGCCACCGTTGGAAGTGTCACCATTGGAGATGCCACCACCGTGGGAGGTGACACCGTTGGAAGTGTCACCATTGGAGATGTCATGGCTGTGGGAGAGGTCGCCATTGGAGATGTCACTGTTGGAGATGTCACCACGGGAAGTGACACCACTGGAGATGTCACCGTTGGAGATGTCACCGTTGGAAGTGTCACCATGGGAGGTGACACCACTGGAGATGCCACCACTGGAGATGTCACCGTGGGAGGTCACACCACGGGAGGTGCCACCACCATGGGAAATGTCACTGGGACAAATGTCACGATAGATGTCACCGTGGTAGGTCACGCCGTGGGAGATGCCACCACTGTGGGAAATGTCACTGAGGCAAATGTCACCATTGGAGATGTCACTGTTGGAGATGTCACCGCTGGAGATGCCACCGTAGGAGGTCACGCCATGGGAGGTGCCACCACCATGGGAAATGTCACTGGGACAAATGTCACCACTGGAGGTGTCACCATGGGAGGTCACGCCATGGGAGGTGCCACCACCATGGGAAATGTCACCGTGGAAGGTGTCACCATTGGAGATGTCACCGCCGTGGGACATGTCACTGTTGGAGATGTCACCGTTGGAAGTGTCACCATGGGAGGTGACACCACTGTTGGAGATGCCACCATTGGAGATGTCACCGTGGGAGATGTCACCGTGGGAGATGCCACCAAGAGAGATGTCACCACTGTGGGAGGTGTCACCATGGGAGGTGACACCACTGGAGATGTCACCGTTGGAGGTGTCACCGCTGGAGGTGTCCATGTGGGAGGTGTCACCACCACAGGAAACGTCACTGAGGCAAATGTCACCATTGGAGATGTCACCGTGGGAGATGTCACTGTTGGAGATGCCACCGCTGTGGGAGATGTCACCGTGGGAGATGTCACCATGGGAGGTGTCATCGCTTTGGGAGATGTCACCACTGTGGGAGGTGACACTGTTGGAGATGCCACCACTGGAGATGTCACCACTGTGGGAGACGCCACCATGGGAGGTGACACCGTTGGACGTGTCACTGCTGGAGGTGTCCATGTGGGTGGTGTCACCACCACGGGAAGTGACATCAATATAGGAGGTGACACCGTGGGAGGTCATGCCGTGGGAGGTGCCACCACCATGGGAAATGTCACTGTGGAAGGTGTCACCATTGGAGATGTCACCGTTGGAGATGTCACCGTTGGAGATGCCACCATTGCAGATGTCACCGTTGGAGATGTCACCGCTGTGGGAGGTGACACAGTTGAAGATGCCACCACTGGAGATGTCATTGTGGGAGATGCCACCACTGTGGGAGGTGACACCATTGGAGATGCCACCATTGGAGATGCCACTGTAGGAGGTCACGTCATGGGAGGTGCCACCACCGTGGGAAATGTCACTGTGGAAGGTGTCACCGTTGGAGATGTCACCGTTGGAGATGTCACCGTTGGAGATGCCACCATTGCAGATGTCACTGCTGTGGGAGATGTCACCACGGGAGGTGACATCATTGGAGATGTCACCGTGGGAGATGTCACCACGGGAGGTCATGCCGCAGGAGGTGCCATCACTGTGGGAAATGTCACTGAGGCAAATGTCACCGTGGGAGATGCCACCGTTGGAGATGCCATCGTTGGAGATGTCACCATGGAAGGTGTCACC
>NW_020905548.1:0-628 GCF_003984885.1 Neopelma chrysocephalum | reverse complement strand
TATGTTCCGAGCAGGATCTCTGGAATTCCAGGAGGATCCCAGGATTTGTGGGGAAATGGAGGGAAAATTGGGGAAAATGGAGAGAAATCTGAGAACAATTGGGGAAAACTTGAGAAAAACTGGGGAAAACGGAGGAAAATGGAGAGAAAATTGGGGAAAATTGTGGGAAAAATTGGAGAAAATTTGAGAAAAATTTGGGAAAATTGGGGAAAATGGAAAGAAAAATTGGGAAAACTTGAGAAAAATTGGGGAAAATTTGAGAAAAATTGGGGAAAAATTGAGAAAAAATGGGGGAATGGAAGGAAAATTGGGGGAAATTCAGGAAAAATGGAGGGAAAATTAGGGAAAATGGTGGGAAAGGTGAGTTGATGATTCCTGGGAATGCGACCTGTCCGTATGTTCCGAGCAGGATCTCTGGAATTCCGTCCATGTCGACGTCGGTGACTCGGGCGCAGACGACGGAGTCGGAGCCGGAGCTGCCCCACAGAACCTGGGGGGATCCAAGGCCTCGACAAGGGACATTCCTGGAATTCCAGGGGAATGGGAGAGGTCAGGGAGGGGGGAAAAAAAACCCTGGGATTGGGGAAAAACTCGAGGATTGGGGAAATCTGGGAATTGGGGAAAAAAC
>NW_020905547.1:0-1415 GCF_003984885.1 Neopelma chrysocephalum | reverse complement strand
CCCACCTGGGAGGGACACACCCACCTGGGAGGGACACACCCACCTGGGAGGGACACGCCCAGTCAGGACACGCCCATTAGGGAGGGACACATTGGGGACACGCCCACCTGGGGACCCGCCCACTAGGGAGGGACACGCCCATTGGGGAGAGACATGTTAGGGACATGCCCACACCGGGGGACACGCCCACCCCAGACACGCCCATTAGGGAGGGACACGCCCATTTAGGATATACTCAATAGAGACACGCCCACCCTGGGGGGACACGCCCACCCTGGACACACCCATTGAGGAGGGACACATTAGGGACACGCCCATTTAGGATATGCTAAATAGGGACACGCCCGCCCGTGACATGCCCACTAGGGAGGGACACATTGGGGACACGCCCATTTAGGACATGCTCAATAGGGACACGCCCACCTGGGAACACGCCCATTGGGGAGAGACACGTTAGGGACACGCCCTCCTGGGGACACGCCCACCCTGGACACGCCCATTGGAGAGGGGCAAATTAGGGACATGCCCACTTAGGATATGCTAAATAGGGACACGCCCACCTGAGACACGCCCATTTCGGGCATGTTACAAAGGGACACGCCCACCTCGGGGACACACCCACCCTGGACACACCCATTAGGGAGGGACACATTGGGGACACACCCACCCAGGGGGACACGCCCATTGGGGAGGGACACGCCCACCCTGGACACACCCATTGGGGAGGGACACATTAGGGACACGCCCATTTAGGACACGCCCATTGGGGAGGGACACATTAGGGACACGCCCATTTAGGATATGCTAAATAGGGACACGCCCACTCAGGACACACCCACCCAGGACACGCCCATTTAGGACATGCCCAATAGGGACACGCCCACCCAGGACACGCCCATTTAGGACATGCCCAATAGGGACACGCCCACCTGGGACACGCCCATTTAGGACACGCCCATTGGGGAGACGCCCAAACAGGACACGCCCATTTAGGATATGCTCAATAGGGACACGCCCACCTGGGACACACCCCCTGGGGACACGCCCATTAGGGACACGCCCACCCCAGAAATGCCCATCTGGGGCACACGCCCCTTCTGGGGACCACGCCCATTTGGGACACGCCCCATATAGCCACACCCCCATGGGAGCCACTCCCATTAGAGCCACGCCCCTTCAAGCCACACCCCTTGAGCCTCGGCCCAATAGAGACACACCCACGCAGAGCCACGCCCCCTGGCCCCGCCCATCGCTGGGAGGTGGGTGGAGTCTGGGCTGGGCGTGGTCAGGCGTGGGCGTGGCTCTCGGATGTTGGGGTAGGTGGGGTGGGCGGGGCTTCCTGTGGGAGGGGCGTGGGTGGGCGGGGCTTGCCATGGGCGTGTCCCTGTGCGGGGTGGGTGTGGTCAGGGTGGGCG
>NW_020905546.1:0-1157 GCF_003984885.1 Neopelma chrysocephalum | reverse complement strand
GTGGGAGTCACGAAAATGCCCCTTGCCACAGCCGAAAGGTGAGAGACTATCAGATATATGGTATTTGTGTCTATTTCCGCAGATGGTGTAACTTTAATTATTTGCTCGTATTGATTTAATAAGGGTAATGGGTGTGTAACGGTAAGGGTTATCCAATTCAAGGGAGTACATTGATTTTGAATTTGGGAAGGGACGAGTTCTGCCGGAGGTTCCCCAGTTACGGGGTGAATGGGCGCGGTGTTTGGCGCAGGATGGAGCGTGGTTGAGGGGTTATTTGTGTCCTCGCGCCCCCCTGAGCGCTCTGCTCCCCGTTTCCCGAATGCTCACAAGAGCATTGACGTAGGTCGGGCAGGGAGCTAAAGGTGACCTTCCTTTTCATGTTAGGAGATTTTCTGGGGGGAAGGGGTTCACCATTTATGTTGGTCACCGACCTACAGGCCGATGACCAGTGAAAGCCCTTCCCACACCTCCGGCAGAGGGATTTGGGTATACTTGGTAGATTGGGTTCCGAATTTGTTTTGGGGCAGTGCTTTTTGAAATGTCCTTTTTGACCGCAGCTGAAACACGTTTGGGGGCCAGTGAAGGCGGCAGCCAATAGACGTGCTTTATGGGAGTTGGAGCCTATGTTTTTACAGGCCTCTATCATCTCAACCAGAGAGGGATTTTTCAGCATTTTTAGTGCCTTTTGGCAATCTTCGTTAGCTTTTTCAATGACCAATTTATTAAATAGAATTTCTTGGCTTTCTTTTTGGTTGACTTGTCTCTTAATCGCTTCTTTTAGCCTGGTTATAAAATCAATAAACGGTTCTTTTGGGCCCTGATTAATGAGAGTGAAAGAGGGTGTTTGGACGTATGCGTCCGCCACCCTCTTCACTGCTTCTAATGCTAATTCTTTGGTGATTTCTAAAAATTTGGGTTCAATTCGAGATTGATCCCCTCTGGTTGAGTAGCTTCCCTCACCATAGAGCATGTCTATGGCCTGCCTCACTGGGATTCCCCTTCTTTCCATTTTCTCGTTTACGTAAGTCACAATAAGTTTTTTCCACTCGGCCTCGAACACTGAGGACTGAATGGTAGTGAAAAGTCCGTTAATCACTGCTCTGATGTCATATGGAATCAGCAAGTATGCAAGGAAGAAGGACTCCAGGAGACCGATC
>NW_020905545.1:0-599 GCF_003984885.1 Neopelma chrysocephalum | reverse complement strand
CAACTGAGGTCAATTGAGGTCAACGGAGATCAACCGAGGTCAATGGACATCAACTAAGGTCAACCAACGTCAACTGAGATCAACCAAGGTCTTAGAACCCAACCAAGGTCAACTAAGGTCAACTAAGGTCAACCAAGGTCAACCAAGGTCAACTGAGGTCAATGGAGATCAACTGAGGTCAACCAAGGTCAACTGAGGTCAACGGAGATCAACCGAGGTCAATGGAGATCAACCAAGGTCAACCAACGTCAACTAAGGTCAACGGAGATCAACCGAGGTCAATGGAGATCAACTAAGTTCAACCAAGGTCAACTGAGGTCAACCAAGATCAACTGAGATCAACCAAGATCAACTGAGGTCAACCAAAGTCAACTGAGCTCAACCAAGGTCTTAGAACCCAACCAAGGTCAACGGAGGTCAACCAAGGCCAACCAGAGTCTTAGAACCCAACTGAGGTCAATGGAGGTCAACCAAGATCTTTGAACCCAACCAAGGTCAACTGAGATCAACCAAGGTCAACCAAGGTCAACTGAGGTCAACGGAGATCAACCGAGGTCAATGGAGATCAACCAAGGTCAACTGAGGTCAATTGAGGTCAA
>NW_020905544.1:0-1350 GCF_003984885.1 Neopelma chrysocephalum | reverse complement strand
AAGGGTTGGTGGAGCCTTGGTTGGACCATCATGGGGGCACCTTGACCATGGCCATGGGGTCACCTTGATCATGACCATCATATTGGTCATGAGGTCACCTTGACCATGGCCATGAGGTCACCTTGACCATGACCATCATGTTGACCATGACCATGGGGTCACCTTGACCATGGCCATCATGTTGACCGTGACCATGGGGTCGTATTGGCGATGACCATCACCTTGACCATGGCCATGGGGTCACCTTAATCATGACCAACATGTTGACAATGACCATCACATTGACCGTGACCATCACATTGACCATGGCCATGACCATTACCTTGACCATGACCATCATGTTGACCATGACCATGGGGTCACCTTAACCATGGCCATGGGGATCACCTTAACCATGACCATCATGTTGACCAAGGCCATCGCATTGACCATGACCAACACCTTGACCATGACCATGGGGTCACCTTGACCATGGGGTCACCATGACCATCATGTTGGCCATGACCATGGGGTCACCTTGACCATGGCCACCACCTTGACCATGGCCATGAGGTCATCATGATCATGGCCACTACGTTGACCAAGGCCATCATGTTGACCATGACCATCATGATGACCATGACCATTGTGTTGACTATGACCATCATGTTGACCATGACCATGACCATCATCTTGACCATGACCATCATCTTGACCATGACCACCACCTTGATCATGACCACCACCTTGACCATGACCATCACCTTGACCATGACTATCACATTGACCATAGCCATCATGTTGACCATGACCATGACCATCACCTTGACCATGGCCATCACCTTGACCATGACCACGGGGTCACCTTGACCATGGCCATGGGGTCACCTTGACCATGGCCACCACCTTGACCATGGGGTCATCTTGACCATGGCCATGGGGTCACCTTGACCATGGCCACCACCTTGACCATGGCCATCATGTTGACCAAGGCCACCATGTTGACCATGGCCATCATGTTGACCCTGGCCATGGGATCACCTTGACCATGACCATCATGTTGACCAATGGCCATCACCTTGACCATGGCCATGGGGTCACCTTGACCATGACCATCATGGTGATCATGACCATCATGTTGACCATGGTCATCATGTTGACCATGGCCATGACCATCACCTTGACCATGACCATGGGGTCACCTCGACCATGTCCACCACCTCATAGATGCCACCAAAGACCCCAACCCCACCCGTGACCCCGCCCTTGACCCCGGGGGGTGTCCCCGGTCACCTTGTAGACGTCGTGGGAGCCGATGATGGCGTCGAAGAGGGTGTAGAGGTCGTTGAGCAGGTCGACCACCTCGATGGG
>NW_020905543.1:0-310 GCF_003984885.1 Neopelma chrysocephalum | reverse complement strand
CCCCCCCAAGGGAATAGGGACACACAAAGGGGAAGAGGGACCCCCAAAAGGGGAAGGGGGACCCCCACCAAGGAAGAGCAAACCCTCCAACAGGGAAGAGGAACCCACTCAAGACACCCCCAAGAGAATGAGACCCCTTGAAAGGGAACATGAACCCCCAAAATAAGCAGGAGTGCCCCTAAAATATTTAGGGACCCCCACAAAGGTCATAGAGCCCCCCCCTTAAGAATAAGGGGTCACCCCTGTTTAAATGACCTGTGTGAGGTCACCCATCCAGGCCCCAGCCGGGGCGGACCCTGCTGAGCTTCCC
>NW_020905542.1:0-964 GCF_003984885.1 Neopelma chrysocephalum | reverse complement strand
TCCCTGTGCCAGGGGGCACTGGGACCACCCAAATCCACTGTGGGGCCGTTCCTGGGGTGGAAGGGGATGGTGACAGCCCCATGTCCTTGTGCCAGGGGGCACTGGGACCACTCTGTGGGGTCATTCCTGGGGTGGAAGGGGACGGTGACAGCCCCCTGTCCCTGCGCTGGGGGGCACTGGCACCACTCTGTGGGGACTTTCCTGGGGTGGAAGGTGATGGTGACAACCCAGTATCCCTGTGCAGGGGGGCACTGGGACCACCCAAACCCCCTGTGGGGACATTCCTGGGGTAGAAGGGGACGGTGACAGCACTGGGGGCTGTGCTGGGGTCACCAGGGTCACCCAGCCTCCATGGTGGCAGCGGGAACACCTCCAGTGCTGAGGGATGTTGGTCCAGCTTTATGTCCCTTTAATGATCCTCGGTGTCTTCCCAAGCTCCTGGGACTTGCCCCTGGATGAAAACGATCCCAGGGCCTGAATCCCTGAATCCCTTAATCCCCGAATCCCTGAATCCCTGAATCCCTGAATCCCCAAATCCCTGAATCCCTTAATCCCCAAATCCCTTAATCCCTGAATCCCCGAATCTCTGAATCCCTTAATCCCCAAATTCCTTAATCCCCAAATCCCTGAATCCTTTAATCCCTTAATCCCTGAATCCCCAAATTCCTTAAACCCCAAATCTCTGAATCCCTTAATCCCCAAATTCCTTAATCCCCAAATCCCTGAATCCTTTAATCCCTTAATCCCTGAATCCCCAAATTCCTTAAACCCCAAATCTCTGAATCCCTTAATCCCTGAATCCCCAAATTCCTTAAACCCCAAATCTCTGAATCCCATAATCCCTGAATCCGTTAATCCCAGAATCCCTGAATTCCTTAATCCCTGAATCCCTTAATCCCCGAATTCCTTAATCCCGAAATCCCTGAATCCCCGAATCCCTGAATCCCCGAATCCCTTAATCCCC
>NW_020905541.1:0-1149 GCF_003984885.1 Neopelma chrysocephalum | reverse complement strand
GGGGGGCTCTGCCCGGATCCAAGGGCAGCGATCCCGCCCCGGATCGGTGGGGTGGGAACAGAGGGTGAAATACGACCCTAAATGTCCCCTCCGGGGGTCCCCAGGACCTGGAGTGGCTCCAAGGGGGTTCCCAAAACCTGGGGTGGCTCCTTTAGGGGATTGCCAAGACCTGGGGTGGCTCCAAGGGGGGTCCCCAGGACTTGGGGTGGCTTCTCAGGGGGTCCCCAAGACCTGGGGTGGCTTCCAAATGGGGTCCCCAAGACCCAGGGTGGCTCCAAGGGGAGTCCCCAGGATCTGAGGTGGCTCCAAGGGGGTCCCCAAGACCTGGAGTGGCTCCAAAAGGGGGTCCCCAAGACCTGGGGTGGCTCCAAGGAGGATCCCCAAAACCTGGGGTGGCTCCTCAGGGGGGTCCCCAAGAGCTGGGGTGGCTCCTCGGGAAGTCCCCAAAACCTGGGGTGGCTCCTCAGGGAGGTCCCCAAGACCTGGGGTGACTCCAAGGAGGGTCCCCAAAACCTGGGGTGGCTCCAAGGGGAGGTCACCAAGACCTGAGGTGGCTCCTCTGGGGGTCCCCAAGACCTGGGGTGACTCCAAGGGGGTCCCCAAGACCTGCTGCCCAAAACCTGCTCCCAAATCCTCCTTCCCAAAACCTGCTACCCAAAACCTGCTTCCCAAAACCTGCTTCCAAAACTTCCGTCCCAAAACCTGCTTCCCAAAACCTCCTTCCCAAATCCTGCTTCCCAAAACCTCCTTCCAAAACTTCCGTCCCAAAACCTGCTTCCCAAAACCTCCTTCCCAAAACCCTCTTCCCAAAACCTACTTCCCAAACCTCCTTCCCAAATCCTGCTTCCCAAAACCTCCTTCCCAAAACCTCCTTCCCAAAACCCGCTTCCCAAAACCCGCTTCCCAAAACCCTCTTCCCAAATCCTGCTGCCCAAAACCCTCTTCCCAAAACTGCTGCCCAAAATCTCCTTCTCAAAACCTCCTGCCCAAAACCCGCTTCCCAAAACCCACTTCCCAAAACCTGCTTCCCAAAATCCTCTTCCCAAAACCTCCTTCCCAAATCCTGCTTCCCAAAACCCGCTTCCCAAAACCCACTTCCCAAAACCTCCTTCCCAAAACCTCCTTCCCAAAACCTCCTTCCCAAAACCT
>NW_020905540.1:0-971 GCF_003984885.1 Neopelma chrysocephalum | reverse complement strand
TCCCTGGAAGGGGAGGGGCTTCCCAGGGGGATTTGGGGGGTCACTGAGGGGGAGGGTGACACCAAGGACCCCCAGGGAAGGGTTTGGGGTCCCCCCGGGGGGATTTGGGGTCCCCCTGGACACCCGGGTGGTCCCTGGGGGGGGTTTGGGGTCCTCCCTGAGGAGGTTTTGGGGTCCATCCTGTTTCAGGGTTTCCCTGAGGAAGTTTTGGGTCTCCCTCGTGTTTTGGAGTCTCCCTGAGGAGGTTTTGGGGTCTCTCGGGGGGATTTTGGGTCCCCTCGTGTTTCAAGGTGTCTCTGAGGAGGTTTTGGGGTCTCTCCGGGGGGTTTTGGGCCCCCCTGTGTTTTGGGGTCTCCCTGAGGAGGTTTTGGGGTCTCTCCAGGGGGTTTTGGGCCTCTCCCGTGTTTTGGGGTCTCCCTAATGAAGTTTTGGGGCTTTCCCATTCTCTCCCACAGGGGGTTTTTGGGGTCCCACTTATGAGGTTTTGGGGTCTCTCCAGGGGGTTTTGGGGTCTCTCCAGGGGGTTTTGGGCCCCCCCCGTGTTTTGGGGTCCCCCTGGTGAGGTTTCGGGGTCTCCCTGAGGAAGTTTTGGGATCTCCCTGAGGAGGTTTTGGGGTCTCTCCAGGGGATTTTGGGGTCTCTCCAGGGGGTTTTGGGCCCCCCTGTGTTTTGGGGCCCCCCTGATGAGGTTTTGGGGTTTCCCTGAGGAGGTTTTGGGGTCTCTCCAGGGGGTTTTGGGCCCCCCTGTGTTTTGGGGCCCCCCTGATGAGGTTTTGGGGTTTCCCTGAGCAGGTTTTGGGGTCTCTCCAGGGGGTTTTGGGCCCCCCATGTTTTGGGGTCCCCCTGAGGAGGTTTTGGGGTTTCCCTGAACAGGTTTTGGGGTCTCTCTGGGGGGTTTTGGGCCCCCTATGTTTTTGGGGTCCCCCTGAGGAGGTTTTGGGGTCTCTCTGGGTGGTTTTGGGCCCCCCCCC
>NW_020905539.1:0-598 GCF_003984885.1 Neopelma chrysocephalum | reverse complement strand
CCACGCGGCCGGGCCCAGGCTCAGCTCGGCACCTGGCACAGGTGAGAGACAGGTGAGGGACAGGTGAGGGACAGGTGAGCTCAGCACCTGGCACAGGTGAGGGACAGGTGAGGGACAGGTGAGGGACAGGTGAGCTCAGCACCTGGCACAGGTGAGGGACAGGTGAGGGACAGGTGAGGGACAGGTGAGCTCAGCACCTGGCACAGGTGAGACAGGGGACACAGGTGAGGGACAGGTGAGACAGGTGAGCTCGGCACCTGGGCACAGGTGAGACAGGTGAGGGACAGGTGAGGGACAGGTGAGACAGGTGAGCTCTGCACCTGGCACAGGTGAGGCAGGTGCGTCCCCCCAGGTGTGTTCCCCCCAGTGTCCCATCGTCCCCCCCAGGCGTCCCCAGGTATGTCCCCAGGTGTGTCACCCCCAGGTGCGTCCCCAGGTGTGTCACCCCCAGGTGTGTCCCCAGGTGTCCCCAGGTGTGTCATCCCCCCAGGTGTCCCCAAGTGTGTCACCCCCCCCGGTGTGTCCCCAGGTGTGTTACCCCTAGGTGTCCCCAGGTGTGTCCCCCAGTGTGTCATTCCCCCAGGTGTGTCATCCCCCC
>NW_020905538.1:0-562 GCF_003984885.1 Neopelma chrysocephalum | reverse complement strand
TCCAGGATGAGGTTAATTTTGGAGGTGATGTTCCAGGTGATCTCAGGCCTGGACATGGATCCCAGGCCTGGACACAGATCAAAGGAATGGACACGGATCAAAGGCCTGGACACAGATCCCAGGCCTGGACACAGATCCTGGGCCTGGACACAGATCCTGGGCCTGGACACAGATCCTGGGCCTGGACATGGATCCCAGGCCTGGACATGGATCCCGGGCCTGGAGATGGATCCTGGGCCCGGACACGAATCCCAGGCCTAGACACAGAATAAAGGAATGGACACGGATCAAAGGCATGGACACAGATTCCAGGCCTGGACACAGATCCCGGGTCTGGACACAGATCCCAGGCATGGAGAGGAATCCCAGCCATGGACACGAATCCCAGGCCCTGACACAGATCCCAGGCCTGGACACAGATTCCAGGCCTGGACGCGGATCCCGGGCCTGGACATGGATCCCAGGCGTGGACACGGATCCCAGGCCTGGACACGGATCCCAGGCCTGGACACGGATCCTGGGCCTGGACACAGATTCCAGGTCCAGACACAGATTCTGGGTC
>NW_020905537.1:0-1313 GCF_003984885.1 Neopelma chrysocephalum | reverse complement strand
GGGAAGGTTTGGGAAGGGAAGGTTTGGGAAGGGAAGTTTTGGGAAGTGAAGGTTTGGGAAGGGAAGGGAAGGTTTGGGAAGGTTTGGGAAGGTTTGGGAAGGGAAGGATTTGGGATCCTGGGATAGGGATGCCGCCAGGGTGTTGCTGGAGCCGGTGAGGAGCATGAGCGCGGCCAGACCCAGCTGGTACCGCGACCACTCCGTGGCCCCCCCGCACCGGGACACGCCCACGGGGCCACGCCCACCCGCCGGGGACACGCCCACCCTCTGGGGCCACGCCCCTCGCCCTGGGTGTCCGTAGAGACGCCCCATCCCCACGGACACGCCCCCATGGGCGTTCTTCCCTGTGGACACGCCCCCGGACCTGGTCACGCCCACCGCGGTGACGTTCTATAGCCACGCCCGTTTATTTGCATAGCCACGCCCACCGATCCGCCGCGCTGCGGTCCCAGTGCCGCCCGTCCCGGGGATCCGTGTCCCCGTGTCCCGGAGCCGTTTGTCCTGCTGATTCTGTCCCGGTGCCGCCTGTCCCCTGCCCCGGGGGTTCTGTCCCGGTGTCTCCTGTCCCCGTGTCCCGGTAATCCATGTCCCGGTGCTCCTGTCCCCGTGTCCCCGTGGCTCTGTCCCCATGTCCCGGAACCCCTTTTCCTGCTGATTCTGTCACGTTGCCGCCTGTCCCCGTGTCCCGGGGGTTCTGTCCCGGTGTCTCCTGTTCTCGTGTCCCGGTGATCCATGTCCCGGTGCTCCTGTCCCCGTGTCCCCGTGGTTCTGTCCCCGTGTCCCGGAGCCGCTTTTCCTACTGATTCTGTCCCTGTGTCTCCTGTCCTCGTGTCCCGGTGTTGCTTGTCCCGGTGTTGCTTGTCCCGGTGGTCCTGTCCCCGTGTCCCCGTGGTTCTGTCCCCGTGTCCCGGAGCCGCTTTTCCTGCTGATTCTGTCCCGGTGTCGCCTGTCCCCGCGTCCCGGTGTCGCCTGTCCCCGTGTCCCGGTGTCTCGTGTCCGTGTGTTCCGGTGTCGTCTGACCCGAAAATTCTGTCCCGGTACTACCTGTCCTGGTGACACATGTCCCGATGTCCTGCCGTGTCCCCCCGTGTCCCCCCGTGTCCCCCCGTGTCCCCCCATGTCCCTCCGTGTCCCCCTCGTGTCCCCCTCGTGTCCCCCCATGTCCCCCCGTGTCCCCCTCGTGTCCCCCTCGTGTCCCCCTCGTGTCCCCCTCGTGTCCCTCCCGTGTCCCTCCCGTGTCTCTCCGTGTCCCCCCGTGTCCCCCCATGTCCCCCCGTGTCCCCCCATGTCCCCCCGTGTCCCTCCCGTGTCCC
>NW_020905536.1:0-1267 GCF_003984885.1 Neopelma chrysocephalum | reverse complement strand
CCATCCCAGTCCACCCCAGTTTCACCCCAGTTGCGCCACTGGGGCTGAATTGCCTTCCCAGTTGCATCCCAGTTGCATCCCAGTTGCATCCCAGTTCACCCACTGGGGCTGCTTTACATCCCAGTTCATCCCAGTTCCATCCCAGTTCCCCCCAGTTTACACCAGTCCATCCCGGCCCAGCCCCGTTACCCAGCACTGGGACCAGTGTGACCAGTTACAGCCCAGTTTGAACCAGTAAAGCCCCCACTGGGTTCGGTGCCCACCCCAGTTCCCTCCCAGTACCCACCAGTGGGCCCAGTCCCATCCCAGTCCCATCCCAGTTACTTCCCAGTACCCACCAGTGGGCCCAGTTCCCTCCCTGTGCCTGTCCCACCTCCACCCAGTATAACCAGTATAACCAGTATGACCAGTATCCCTCCCCCCACACACAGACACGGCTCCATTGACACCTTTATTGACACCAGTAACGCTCCAGTACAGACCAGTAACACTCCAGTACACACCAGTAACGCTCCCAGTACACACCAGTAACGCTCCCAGTACACACCAGTAACGCTCCCAGTACACACCAGTCACAACTCCCAGTACAGACCAGTAACAGCTCCCAGTATAGACCAGTCATGGCGCCCAGTACGGACCAGTAAGAGCTCCCAGTACAAACCAGTAACAGCTCCTATTACAAACCAATAATGGCTCCCAGTATAAACCAGTAACTTCTCCCAGTGCAAACCAGTAACAGCTCCCAGTTTAGACCAGTAATGCTCCCTGTATAGACCAGTAATGGCTCCCAGTACGGACCAGTAATGGCTCTTAATAGACCAGTAATGGCTCCCAGTACAGACCAGTAACGGCTCTCAATAGATCAGTAAAGTCTCCCAGTATAGACCAGTAACAGCTCCCAGTACAGACCAGTAATGGCTCTTAATAGACCAGTAAAGTCTCCCAGTATAGACCAGTAATGGCTCTTTATAGATCAGTAATGGCTCCCAGTATAGACCAGTAACAGCTCCCAGTATAGACCAGTAATGGCTCTAAATAAACCAATAATGTCACTGGTGCAGACCAGTGACACTCCCAGTACAGACCAGTAACAGCTCCCAGTACAGACCAGTAATGGCTCTAAATAGACCAGTAAAGTCTCCCAGTACGGACCAGTAATGGCTCCCAGTACAGACCAGTAACACTCCCAACACCTCAATCCCCCCCAACCCCCCCAGTACCCACTGGGAACCCCCCAGTTCCCCCCAGTACCCACTGGGAACCCCCC
>NW_020905535.1:0-1798 GCF_003984885.1 Neopelma chrysocephalum | reverse complement strand
ACCACCCGAGGGTCCCACGACCCCGTGACCCCCCGAAGGACCCCCCTCTGGTCCCGGTGCCCCCCAAGGGCTGGGTGATGGCCCTAAATGACCACCCAAGGGTCCCACGACCCCGTGACCCCCTAAAGGACCCCCCGAGGGTGCCCCCGGTGCCCCCCAAGGGTCGGGTGATGGCTCGGTGCCGGTCCCAGGCCATGGCCACGGCCACGTAGGCCGAGGCGAACATGGCCACCCCCTGCAGGTACTTGGTGACCCGGCAAAGGACGTCGGGGCCACGGAACCGGTCGGTGACGTCCCACAGCAGCTGCGGCAGCACCTGAGAGAAATAAAAAAGAAGGGGGTTTAATTTGTGTTTGATGGTGATATATCAAGTTGTTCGAAAAAGGGTGAGGCGCGTTGAATGTTCGGTGTAAAAGCTGAGAAGTGTAAATATGAATACGTGAATAAATATAAATATTAAATGGGAATAAGGAAATAAATAAAAAATAGGAATATGTGGGTGAATGTAAATTAAATGTATAAGTAAATAGAAATACGTAAATAAATAGGAATATATGGGTGAATGTAAATTAAATGTATAAGTAAATAGAAATACGTAAATAAATAGGAATATATGAATTAATATAAATTAAATATGTAAGCAAATTTAAAAATGCATAAATAAATAGAAATACATAAAGAAATATAAATATATGTATAAATACATGTGTAAATATATGTATAATTATAAATATTAAATGGGAATAAGTAAATAAATAGGAATATATAAATGAATATAAATTAAATATATAAGCAAATAGAAATACATAAAGAAATAGGAATATATGGATGAGTATAAATTAAATAAATAAGTAAATTTAAAAATGCATAAATAAATAGAAATATATAAATATAAATACATAAAGAAATATAAATATATATTTATATATTTATATATTTATACTGAAATATATATAAATATAAATACACATATATAAATATAAATATACATTTATAAATATAAAATATGTTATGTTCATCAAAAGTGAAGATATTCATAAATATATTATTAAAATGTATATATTAATAAATGCATTATTAAAATTTTCAGACGTTTTAATAAATCAGTATTAATTATATTTATACCATTAACATGAATTAATTACACATTTATTTTATTTATTATATTTAATGAAATATATTAATTATTTTTATAAAACTAGAATTTAAATATCCATAAAACTACAAAATTTGTTGATTATTTATATAATTAATATTAATTCTTTTTATTTATTACTAATATTGCCATGCTAAATTATTGCATTGTATACGTTTACATACTTACCTATTTATGTATTTATATAAACAGAAATATAAATACATAAATACAAACATCAAACATTTGACATTAATAAAATCCGAATAAATATATCATTAAAACGAACATATCAATTCTACAAACACCTAACCGATATTAACCCTCATTTCATGAGCTTTTTTTCCCTCTTTTCCAAGAAATTCCCGGCAGGAATTTCGGGAATTTCCCCGTCCCGCACCCACCTGTCCCGCGGCCGCCGCCAGGTCCGCCGCGCTCAGGTGCCGCAGGTAGCGGCGCAGGGGGGGCGCGGGTCTCAAGGGGGGGTCCCCGGGCCCTCGGGGGAACCCCCCCGGCCCCCCCCGGGGTGGGGGTCTCAGGGCCACCAAGACCAGGACGTTTCCCCCCAGGGCGAGGAGGAGGATGAGGGACAGGACCCCCACCTCGGCCATGGCCAGAGCGGGGTCCCGGGGGGGGGACGGGGTGCCTGGGGGGGCCGTGGGG
>NW_020905534.1:0-508 GCF_003984885.1 Neopelma chrysocephalum | reverse complement strand
CGTCAGGGGGCACGGCCATGTCTCCCCACAGCCCCCTGTCCTCCCCTGTTCCCTCCCCAGTGTCCCCCCACAGCCCCCTGTCCTCCCCTGTTCCCTCCTGAATGTCCCCCCACAGCCCCCTGTCCTCCCCTGTTCCCTCCTGAATGTCCCCCCACAGCCCCCTGTCCTCCTCACCCTCCCTCTGTCCCTCTCCAGTGTCCCCCCATGGCCCCCTGTCCTTCCCATCCACCCCCTGTCCTTCCCCATGTCCCTCCCCAGTGTCCCCATTGTCCCCCCACGGCCCCCTGTCCTCCCCCTGTTCCTTCCCACCTCCCCAGTGTCCCCCGTGTCCCCCATGGCCCTTGTCCTCCCCGTCCACCCCTGTCCTTCCCCCTGTCCCTCCCCAGTGTCCCCCCACGGCACCCTGTCCTCCCCCGTCCCTTCCCACTTCCCCAGTGTCCCCAGTGTCCCCAGTGTCCCACGTGTCCCTGCCAGCATCCTCCTGTCCCCCAGCAGCTCACATCCCACA
>NW_020905533.1:0-1380 GCF_003984885.1 Neopelma chrysocephalum | reverse complement strand
CCGTTGGGTCTTGTTGGGTCCCGTTGGGTCTCTTTGATCCCTGTTGGGTCCCGTTGGGTCTTGTTGGGTCTTGTTGGGTCCTGTAGGGTCCTTGGAGGACCCCTTGGCTCCCGTTGGGTCTTGGTCCCGTTGGGTCCCTGTTGGGTCCCATTGGGTCCTGTTGGGTCCCATTTGGTCTTGTTGGGTCCTGTTGGGTCCTGTAGGGTCCTTGGAGGACCCCTTGGCTCCCATTGGGTCTTGGATCCCGTTGGGTCCCTGTTGGGTCCTGTTGGGTCCCTGTTGGGTCCTGTTGGGTCCCCTTGGGTCTTGTTGGGTCCTGTTGGGTCTTATTGGGTCCTGTTCAGTCCCATTTGGTCCTGTTGAGTCCCGTTGGGTCCCGTTGGGTCCTGTTGGGTCCCATTGGGTCCTTGGAGGACCCCGCGGGTCCTGTTGGGTCTCGGTCCCCGCTGGTCCCCGTTGGGTCCCATTGGCTCCTGTTGGGTCCCGTTGGGTCCCTTTGGGCCCTGTTGGGTCTTGTTGGGTCCTATTGGGTCCCGTTGGGTCTTATTGGGTCCTGTTCAGTCCCATTTGGTCTTGTTGAGTCCCGTTGGGTCCCATTGGCCCCCGTTGAGCCCCAATGGGTCCCATTGGGTCCCATTGGGTCTTGTTGGGTCCTGTTCAGTCCCATTGGGTCCCGTTGGGTCCCATTGGGTCCCGTTGACTCCCACTGGGTCCTGTCGGGTCCCTTTAGCCCCTATTGAGTCCCATTGGTCCCTGTTGGGTCTCTTTGATCCCTATTGGGTCCCATTGGGCCTTGTTGGGTCCCATTGGATCCTGTTGAATCCCATTGGATCCCATTGTCCCCCGTTGAGCCCCATTGGGTCCCATTGGTCCCCGTTGGGTCCTGTTGGGTCCCATTGGGTCTCTTTGGCTCCTGTTGAGTCCCATTGGGTCCTGTTGGGTCTTGTTGGGTCTCTTTGATCCCTGTTGGGTCCTGTTGGGTCCCATTGGGTCCTGTTGGGTCTTGTTGGGTCTCTTTGATCCCTGTTGGGTCCTGTTGGGTCCCATTGGGTCCCATTGTCCCCCGTTGACTCCCATTGGGTCCCACTGGCCCCCATTGAGTCCCGCTGGCCCCAGTTGGTCCCCACCATCCCCGGGGGGGTCCCCACCATCCCCGATGACCCCCACCACCCCCGTGGGGGGGTTTCTCACGTCCTGCAGCAGCCGCTCCATGTTCTCCTGGAGCTCGCAGAAGTAGCCGGCGGTGATGAGGCCGTGCCGGGCCTTGGCCAGACAATCCCGGGCCAGTTCCACCAGTTGGTGCTGGATGAAGCTCAGGGCCCCGTCGGCCAACGGGGTCCCGCCCCCGGGGCCGCAGCCCCGCACGAACTCCTCCAGCCG
>NW_020905532.1:0-603 GCF_003984885.1 Neopelma chrysocephalum | reverse complement strand
GGGGGTTTGGGGGCTCCCCAAATTTTGGGGAGTGCTGCTGACCCTCCCCTTTCCCCCCAGGATTTGGGGGACGTCCAAAATTGGAGTTTTGGGGGTGATTTGGGATCGTTTGGGGTGGGTTTAGGTGATTTCGGAGTGATTTTGGGGTGGGTTTAGGTGATTTCGGAGTAATTTTGGGGTGGGATTTTGGGTGATTTTGGGGTGTTTTGGGGCTCCTCAGATTTCAGAGAGCACTTTGACCCTCTCTTTGCCCCCCAGGATTTGGGGGATGTCCAAAATCGGAATTTTGGGGGTGATTTAGGCTCATTTTGGGTGGGTTTAGGTGATTTCAGAGTGATTTTGGGGTGGGATTTTGGGTGATTTTGGGGGTGTTTTGGGGCTCCTCAGATTTCAGAGAGCACTTTGACCCTCTCTTTGCCCCCCAGGATTTGGGGGATGTCCAAAATCGGAATTTTGTGGCGATTTGGGAACATTTTGGGTGGGTTTAGGTGATTTCGGAGTGATTTTGGGGTGGGTTTACGTGATTTCAGAGTGATTTTGGGGTGGGTTTTCGGGTGATTTTGGGGGGTTTTGGGGCTCCTCAGATATCAGAGAGCACTTTGA
>NW_020905531.1:0-1107 GCF_003984885.1 Neopelma chrysocephalum | reverse complement strand
GGGTTGAGTTGGGTTTCGATGGGTTGGGTTGGGTTTTGATGGGTTGGGTTGGGTTTTGGAGGGGTTGAGTTGGGTTTTAATGGGTTCACAATGGGTTGGGTTGGGTTTCAATGGGTTGAGTTGGGTTTTAATGGGTTGAGTTGGGTTTTGGATGGGTTGGGTTGGGTTTTGATGAGTTCACAATGGGTTGAGTTGGGTTTGGATGGGTTGGGTTGGGTTTTGGATGGATTAGGTTGGGTTTGGATGGGTTTACAATGAGTTGAGTTGGGTTTCAATGGGTTGAGTTGGGTTCCAATGGGTTGAGTTGGGTTCCAATGGGTTGAGTTGGGTTTTAATGGGTCGAGTTGGGTTCTCGACACCTCGTTGGGTTCCAATGAGTTGAGTTGTGTTCCAAAGGGTTGGGTTGAGTTCCAATGGGTTCAGTTGGGTTCCAATGGGTTCAGTTGGGTTTTGATGGGTCAAGTTGGGTTCTCGACACCTCGTTGGGTTCCAATGGGTTGAGTTCGGTTCCAGTGGGTTGAGTTGGGTTCTCAACACCTCGTTGGGTTCCGATGGGTTGAGTTCGGTTCCAATGGGTTGAGTTGGGTTTTGATGAGTTGAGTTGGGTTCCAACGGGTCGTGTTGGGTTCTCGATGCCTCATTGGGTTCCAATGATTTGGGTTGGGTTCTCAACACCTCGTTGGGTTCCAGAGGGTTGAGTTGGGTTTTGATGAGTTGAGTTGGGTTCCAATGGGTCGTGTTGGGTTCTCGATGCCTCATTGGGTTCCTCCACCCCCCCTCCCCAGTTTACCTCATACTGGGCGTGACGGGCTTCCTGCTGCTGGCGCAGACCTTCCGCCACGTGGCCGAGCTCCACGGCCTCCCCGGGGCCGCCGCGCCGGACGACGGCGCCGACCCCGACGACGAAGGCGCCGCGTTGTTGGAGGGGGACAAACCAGCTCGGGGGGGGCAGAGGGCACGGGGTGGGGGCACCGGGTAGGGCCGTGGCAGCGCTGGGGGGGGCACTGGAGGGGGGGGACACTGGGGGGGGGACACAAGTGACACTAAAGGGTCTCCAAAGCAGGTTGGGTTGGTTTCGGCGTCTTCGTCTCATGGGGTTGGGGGGGG
>NW_020905530.1:0-417 GCF_003984885.1 Neopelma chrysocephalum | reverse complement strand
AGGGGTGTTGGGGGACACCAAGGGACCCCACACTCACAAAAACCCAATGAGGGGACACAGGGATGGTGGCACTGCCGCCTCTGGGACACCTGGAAACCTGGATATTGGAGCAGGAGTTCTGGGGATAAAGAGCCAGGTGAGCTCCCCAGCCCAGGGGTGTTGGGTGGACCCCACACTCACAAAAACCCAATGGGGGAACATGGGGACATGGGGATGTGTTGGGGGCACCGGGAACTCCATGAGGGGACACGGGGATGGTGGCACTGCCACCACCCCTGTGGCACCGGGAAGGAGGGGACTGTGACACCTGGACACTTGGATACTGGAGCAGGAGCTCTGGGAATATAGAGCCAGGTGAGTCCCCCAGCCTAGGGGTGTTGGGGGACACCAAGGGACCCCACACTCACAAAAACCCAA
>NW_020905529.1:0-752 GCF_003984885.1 Neopelma chrysocephalum | reverse complement strand
ATAAAAATGGCGATTTGTTTTTTGTAGGGCCTACAGTTTATTCCCCCTCCCTGGGGGGACCCCAAAACAACTGCTCTGACCGCTCTGGTCACCTTGGGGTCACTGGTTTGTACTGGGAGCACTGGGAGGGTACTGGTTTGTGTTGGGTGGTCCCTTTGGGGTCCCTTTGGAGTCACTGGTTTGTACTGGGAACACTGAGGGGGAGTCACTGGTTCATACTGGGGGGTCCCTTTGGGGTCCCTGGTTTGTACTGGGAGCACTGGGGGGTCATCTTGGGGTCACTGGTTTGAACTGGAAAGTCACTGGGGGTCACTGGTTTGTACTGGGGGATCCCTTTGGGGTCACTGGTTTGTACTGGGGGATCCCTTTGGGGTCACTGGTTTGTACTGGGGGATCCCTTTGGGGTCACTGGTTTGCACTGGGAGCACTGGGGAGGTCACTTGTTTGTACTGGGGGGTCCCTGTGGGGTCCCTGCGGGGTCACTGGTTTGAACTGGGAGCACTGGGGGGTCACTGGGGAGTCAGTTTGGGGTCACTGGTTTGTACTGGGAGCACTGCTGGGAGAGGTCACTGGTTTGTACTGGGGCGTCCCTTTGGGGTCCCTTTGTTTCCCTTCACTGGTTTGAACTGGGAGCACTGGAAGTCACTGGGAGGGTGCCTTTGTTTCCCTTCACTGGTTTGAACTGGGAGCACTGGTTTGAACTGGGGGGTCCCTTTAGGTCCCTTTGAGTCCCTTTGGGTCCCTTTGTTTCC
>NW_020905528.1:0-777 GCF_003984885.1 Neopelma chrysocephalum | reverse complement strand
TCCAAGGACATGGGGACACTTTGGGTGGGTGTGGGGGTCTCCAAGGATACGGGACCTCCAGGATACGCGGGTGGGGGTCTCCAAGGACATGAGACCCCCAGGAGAGGCGGGTGGGGGTCTCCAAGGACATGGGGACACCGAGGGGGAGTGAGGGGGGGGGCTCTCCAAGGACACGGGGACCCCCTGTGTGGGCGAGGGGGGGTCTCCACGAGGACCCCGCGAAGGGCACCGAGACCCCCACGACACCACGGGCGGGAGGAGGGGTCACCGAGGTGGGGGAGGACACATATCGCCCCTTCCTTGTCCCCCCCATGTCCCCACGGGACCCCCCGGCTGTTGGGGGGGGCTCTGGGGAGAGAGAAGCCGAGAGGAGCCGAACGGAGACGGAAGGAGCCGAACGGAGTCGAACGGGGCAGAACGAGGCCGAACGGAGACGAAAAGGGCCGAACGAAGACGAAAAGGGCCGAACGGAGCCGAAAGGAGCCGAACGGAGCCGAACGAGGCCGAACGGAGCCGAAAAGAGACGAACGAAGACGAAAAGGGCCGAACGGAGCCGAACGGAGCCGAACGGAGCCGAACGGAGCCGAACGGAGCCGAACGGAGCCGAACGGAGCCGAACAGAGCCAAACGAGCGCCCCTCTGGCCCCGCCCACCCTTCTGGCCCCGCCCCTGGCCCCGCCCTCGCCCCCTTCGCGCGTGGGGGGGGTTGGGGGTGCAAGGGCTGCTCCCCTTCCCCAAAAACCGGGGACACGGCGGTTCCCCTCGAGCCCCCACGGC
>NW_020905527.1:0-813 GCF_003984885.1 Neopelma chrysocephalum | reverse complement strand
AATGTATAAATAAATATAATTAATTAATTATATTTATTTATACATTTAATGTATTTATATAATTTATTAATTGTATTTATTTATACATTAAATGCATATATTTTTTATTAATTATATTTATTTTTATAATTAATGTAATTATATATTTTATTTATATTTTATTTATAGTATTTATTCGTATATTTATTATATTGTATATAACTTATATTTTATTAATTATAATATTTATATATTTCATATAATTCTATATTTTATTTATGCTTTATTAATTGTATTTATTTATATACTTAATAGATTTATATATTTATTTATGTTATTAATTGTATTTATTTATATATTATATTTATATTTTATTAATAGTATTTATTTTTATATTTATTAGATTGTATATCATTTATATTTTATTATATTTATATATTGTCTATATTTTATATATTTATATTTTGTATATTTTATATATGCTCTAAGTTGTTCATTTGGGCTTTGATATTTTTTAATCTTTTTTTTTAAAAACAGGCCTTTTGAACGCTTGTGGCGGGCGGTGCTAAAGTGCTAAAAACACAACACGCTGCCCAAATTTTATTAAAAATAAATCAGGAGATGCAAAACTAACTACAGTAATATTTTGAAGGATTCTGTGTATCCCCAGTTCAATAAACTTACCCTGATTTTCAGCTCCATGTCCAACCTTCCCTTACATGAACACAGAAACACAGAATGAGTTAATGAGGCCAAAATTCCAGATTAATACTCAGAATTTCAGTTTTGCATTGTGTTTAACAAAAACTCTTTGAGAGTGGTTTTTTTTTTTTT
>NW_020905526.1:0-343 GCF_003984885.1 Neopelma chrysocephalum | reverse complement strand
GTATCCCGTGGGCAGATCCACATGGAGACATTTCCAGTATCCCATGGCACCATTCCCAGTATCCCATGGGATTCACATGGAGCCATTCCCAGTATCCTGTGGGGCCATTCCCATTATCCCACACAGCTCCATTCCCATTATCCTACGACTCCATTCCCAGTATCCCACAGCACCATTCCCAGTATCCCACGGAACCATTCCCATTATCCCATGGAGCAATTCCCACAATTCCATGGTATCCACATTGAGCCATTCCCATTATCCCACCTGGACCCATTCCCATTATCCCGTGGGGCCATTCCCAGTATCCCATGGGGCCATTCCCAGTATCCCGTGGGCAGAT
>NW_020905525.1:0-604 GCF_003984885.1 Neopelma chrysocephalum | reverse complement strand
ATCACATCCTTCCTATGACATCACATCTCTCCTGTGACATCACAGCTTCCTTGTCACATCCCATCCTTCCGGTGACATCACCTCTCCCCTATGATGTCACATCCATCATATGACATCACACACACTCATCTCTGACATCACATCCGTCCTCTATGATGTCACAACCATCATGTAACATCACATATCTTCTGTGATATCATATTATCCCTGTGACATCACATCCTTCCTGTGACATCACAGCTCCCCTATGGCATCACACCTGCCCAGTGACATCACATCCTTTCTGTGGCATCACATCTCCATTATGACATCACATCCATCATATGACATCACATCTCTCCTGTGATATCATATCATCCCTGTGACATCACATGCTCCCCTGTGACATCACATCCTTCCTGTGGCGTCGCATCTCCACTTTGATGTCACATCCATCATATGACATCACATGTCCTTTGTGATATCGTATCATCCCTGTGATGTCACATCCTTTCTGATACATCACATCTCCCCTATGACATCACTTCCATCACATGACATCACATCGAGAAATGCAACAATTTCTAGGAGCCGTTGGGTTTTGGAGGTCGTACCTTCCAGGATT
>NW_020905524.1:0-1672 GCF_003984885.1 Neopelma chrysocephalum | reverse complement strand
TGATCTCTCCATCTCCACTTGACGTTAACATCTCTTAATTCAGCTCCTTGGTCATCAGAAAATAGACAGGTTAAATTCACATCAGTGTGCTCTGGTACAAATAAATAAGGGTCCGGGGTCTCAATTCTCACGGTGGTCTCTGCTAAACTCATCAACCCCAGGAATACTACGATCCTCAATTGTTGGCTCGAAATACCATCCTTGTAGGTGAGAGAGGTTCTACCGACCACGAGACTGGAACCTTTTTGATTCGGGTGTAATGGATCCAATTGTCGATTCCCTCGACCTTCACCGCCGTGTAAGTGGTCATTATCACCTGGCGAGGACCGTCCCATGTTTCCTTTAATGGTTCCACTGACCAGTTCTTTACATAAACTTGATCTCCTGGAGAAATGTCATGCACTGGGTTCTCCAGGGGTAGAGGTCGATTCCACTGTAGCGTTCCTCGAAGGGCTGTAAGAGTCTTATTTAAAGATAACACATAATTATACACCGCTTGGTCCCCCACCATATGAGGGTCCCCTTGATAGGTGGCACCATGATAGGGCTTGCCATACAATATTTCGTACGGACTTACCCCTATTCTTTCCCTCGGTTTAATCCTAATCCTTAACAGGGCTAGGGGCAGAGCTTGAGGCCATTGAATCTTAGCCTCCTGACAAATTTTCTTCAGTTGACTTTTCAATGTTTGATTCATCCTTTCTACCTGTCCACTAGATTGTGGTCTCCATGGAGTGTGGAGATTCCAGGCAATTCCCAATACAGTTGATATTTCCTGCACTACTCCTGCTGTGAAATGCGGTCCTCGATCGGAGGATATTCCTAAAGGTACCCCAAATCTCGGAATAATTTCCCTCAGTAAAGTTTTAACTACCTCCTTTGCTTGATTAGTTCTACATGGAAAGGCTTCTGGCCACCCTGAAAAGGTACAAACGTATACTAACAGATACTTATAAGTTTGGGCCTTGGGTAATTCAGAAAAATCTATTTGCCAATAATCTCCTGGTAATTGTCCTATCTGTAATTTTCCCATTTGTACCTGTTTTCTGACTACTGGGTTATTTTTTATACACATGGGACACATTGCATTTACCCTTTTTGCTAGTGTTAACATCTGGTTTGAGAGAACTTCATTTTTCAAAAATTTTACCATTGCTTCTGCACCCCAGTGGCACTTATTGTGTTCCGTTTCAAGTACTGCTTTCATTATTCTGACAGGTAGAATCACTTGTCCTGTGGGGGAAATATACCACCCTTTAACATTTTTCCTTGCTTCTATCATTTGAGCTAATTTCTCATCTTCCTGTGAATAATGTGGTTTTTCTTCCATATATGTTATTGCTGGATTACTTCGAACGGGCAAAAGAGCCATCTGAGTCCATACTTCTCTTGCAGCTCGTTTAGCCGCTTGGTCAGCCTGTCGATTACCTTGAAATTCTCGTCCAGGATCAGTCTGATGTCCTTTGACATGCATTATTGCCACTGCTGAGGGCTTGTGTATTGCCTCTAGTAATTGTAAAATTTCTCCCCGATGTTTAATCATTGACCCCTGAGAAGTAAGAAGTCCCCTCTCTTTCCAGAGTGCTCTGTGAACATGAACTACCCCAAAAGCATATTTGGAGTCAGTCCATATATTAACTCTCCTTCCTTGGCTTAATATTAAAGCTCTCAC
>NW_020905523.1:0-1660 GCF_003984885.1 Neopelma chrysocephalum | reverse complement strand
CAGGTTAGATATTTGATTTGTTTGTTTCTCTGAAAGAATGATCAGACGTTGGAATAACTTGATCAGAGAGGTGATGGAATCACCATCTCTGGAAGTGTTGGAGAGGCCTCTGGATGTTGCACTTGGGCATATGGTTTAGGGGTGATTGTGGTAGTGCTTGGCAGAGAGTTGGACCAGATGATCTTGAAGGTCTCTTCCAATTTTTGATTCTGTCATTCAGTGTGAAACACCAAAAGACATCTTATAATTGTCAGGGTGGGAGAGAAGTTCTTCTCCATATCCTGAAGGTGCACATCAGGTAAGACAAACACTTTGATAAGTTTATATTTCCCTAAAATGGGACTGAATGAAATGCTCTTTTCCCTGGGGCTGTCATGTAGTCAGAAGTTGGGTATTGTCCATGGTGCAACCAAAGGCTGTGAATGCAGAGCCAGGAGACAGAGAGGCTGGATTTGAATGAGGAAAATGGGTGGGTCAGTGTGGGTTTGACTGGGGAATGGTTTGATTTCATGCCTGGTGCCGAGGTCTGTGCCGTGTTTCCTTTGGTCCTGTTATCCCTGTCCTGAAAGGCGGTGACAGTCCTCCAGCAATCGAGTGTTTCCTGAAAAACTCTTGCACATAGAACCATGATGGATGTGTAGAATGAATTACCTTTCCTATATGAAACTTTGATTATCCCTTTGTATCTCTGTAGAGCAGAGTGATGTAAAGTTTCTTCATAGTTGCAATCACACTTTCTTTTAGACCTTTGTTTTCTGTGAGGTCGTGGTCTTTTCATGAATTTCTGGTCAGTGCTTCTGCTTTTGAAAACGTGACTGTGGTTTGGCAGGAAATACTTCCTTCAGGCACCTCGGGCAGAATTTTGTGTGTGAGGAATACGAAGAAAAAGCAAAAAGGGAATCTGTTGTAATTTCTCTGAAGGTTGAAGTTGAGAAAGGGGCCTATTATGAAGTGCTTGATATTTGTGTGAGGTGAGCAGGCCACCCAGTAGAACTGCTGAGAGCTGATGACTCTTTCTTAAAATGAATTCCATAACTAGGTAGTCCGGTGTAAGATGTTAAGGCTGCACTTGCAACTTGAGACCTCAGTGACTTCCAAGTGCTTTCAGAGATGAATTCCAGTGAAGACCCAGAAGATTTCCCAGTGAGGTTCTCTGATCACCCTTTGTCTCCTGATGCTTCCTTGCCTTGTTTCTCTGATTTACATTTTTGGGTTTTGTTTCTTAGTTTCACATATCTTAAGGTTTCCCTGTATTAATCAGCATTGCTTCATTCAGCAATGCATGGTGTGTTAGTGGCTCCTGTTCATGCTGCAGCAGGTGTGAAAGGCTGGAGATGTGAAGGTGTCCTTGAGTTCCCTTACTGTCAGGATCAATTGATGTAAACATGACCTTAGCAGAAGCTGTAAGTCTGTGGAACACTGTGTGTGGTAAAAGAAGGCAGGAGATTCACTCTTAGTCATTGCTTTGGTGAGCCATTCTCTGCTGGATGACCACTCCTCTTTTATTTTGGTGGTTTATAATTTGTAGGCTTTAGAATCCTTCCACTTCTTCTCAGAATGGTGGTGAGCAGGCAAACGTGCCTCCTTTCTTGGTGTTCTTGTAGTGCATTATCATCTCATGGTAAATTTTGCCAATGATGAGAGGGTCACAAGCAAAGCT
>NW_020905522.1:0-1266 GCF_003984885.1 Neopelma chrysocephalum | reverse complement strand
TTTTCTTTAACTAAAAAGTAAGTTATAAAATCTCGGTTTTCAAAAACCTCATTCTTTTCTAACTCTGAGATAGGGGCAAAAAGCATGAAAAAAAAGCATCTTTCTTTAGGTTTGGGAGATTGACAGATTAGTGAAAGGATTTTTGTACATAGTGAGTGAGATAGAAAACCGAGGCTATTGAATTTAGTTTGCAAGGAATAAAATCAATTTATTAGAGAAGTCTCAAATCGGAAAAACGGCAGTCGGGCATCTGGAGGAACCTACGTGTTCCGTCGCAGAGCGCGAGGGGAAAACAACTGACAACAGTTTTTATACCCCCAGCAACCCCCTCCCCAAAGTCATGTCATCAATTGATTGGATAAGGGTGCGCGTGCTGATAGTTGTTTGGTTCCTCTTTCGGGGCCGATGAGGGATTGGGTTCCTCTTTCGCGGGCAGTCATCGGATTGGTTCCTCTTTTCGCGGGCTACCTGTTACCAGGGTCCCAGCAGACAGTCCAGTGGGGATGCAGTCTCTAAGTCCGTGAGGATGGAAAATTCCACTGGTAATGGTCGTCTTGTAGACCCTTGTAGTTGTTGCTTCTGAAATAGCCTCCATTTTGGATCTCTAACAGTTTCTTTAAAATAACAGTTCTAATAGCAAAGTCAGTATGACAGATCATATCCGCGTTGTGGTTAGTAAAGCCGCAGCGTGATAATTCATGTGGTTAGTCATTGCTCAACAAAACTTGTGATTTATAACAAGACAAACAACATAATCAAAGTGCAAAGCTCATCATGAAAGTGCTTTATCACAACCTTATAACTTTGATAATGATATTAACTTGATCTGTGAATTTATGAGGTGAATTACCCATGACATGAGGCTGTGTTTATATGGTTATGTAAATGCATCGCCTCTGTTTTAAGGAAAGGCCATTGTTTTATTGATTTAAGGTTACCTGTTTCTTGGGTCACTTGTGGGTTCAGCTGCAATAAAGCTGCCTTTGGGAAAAATCTGTTGTTAATTGACTTCCTCTTTAACAGAGGCAGTCTCTGTTCTACAGAATAAGTGATTTTAGTGGGTCCCATGGAAACAGAGTTAATGTCTGGGTTATTGCTGGTTATAATGTCTCTGTTTTGCTTTGGGGATGCTAGTTTAAGAAAACTTGTTAAATAGGTTTGGATGTTTTGTAAGGGCCATTGTGAGGTTATATCTGTTCTGTTGCTAAAAATGTTTGATATTCTTGTCTTTGTCTCCCATTCTAATTGCTTAATTTGGGTATAGGC
>NW_020905521.1:0-320 GCF_003984885.1 Neopelma chrysocephalum | reverse complement strand
CATCATCTGTTGGGATAACGGGACATGGATGTCCTGTGTTGGGATAACAGGATATGGCCCATCCTCTGTTGGGATAACGGGACACAGATGTCCTGCATTGGGATAACGGGATATGGCCATCCTGTGTTGGGATAATGGGATATGGCCATCCTCTGTTGGGATAACGGGACACAGATGTCCTGCATTGGAATAACGGGATATGGCCACAATCTGTTGGGATAACGGGACACGGATGTCCTGCGGTGGGATAATGGAATATGGCCATCCTGTGTGGGGATAATGGGACACGGATGTCCTGTGTTGGGATAACGGGATATGGC
>NW_020905520.1:0-1118 GCF_003984885.1 Neopelma chrysocephalum | reverse complement strand
AGAAAGGACCCCCTTGCTTTCTAAATTCCTTCTCAGAGAGGAGCCTGCCTGTGGCTGGATCCAATCTCAGGCTCAGAGTTTGGTTTCAATTGAAGGAATTATAGAGGTGTGATTCAATCACTTTGTCCTGAAAGTTTTAGTGATAGCAAATCTGAAATATTTCTATAAAATGAATTATTTATTATGACAAATGAACAGAAAATTGATCAGACAAGTGAACAGATATAAATGCCAAAACCTCCTAGCAGTATAGTGTAAGATAGGACAGTGCAGTCTATCAAAGTCATTCTATTACAGCAATTGGATCAAAGCCAGCAAAAAGAAACAATCCTGAAGCACAGATTGAGGTAACTCACCCCACAACCACAGGGGGTAGTTCTCTCTCTTTCACTTAACCCCTGGGCAGTGACCATGAGGAGCTGTCCCTGCTTCATGGCAGAAGCTCCACACACTTCAAGGAAGGCTGGGGAAGAATCTGCCACATGACAGTTGGACGGGGCTTTTATAGTTATCAAGGGTTTGACTGTTGGACATATTTGCAGTCCAGGGAGCAGCTTATCTGTCAAATCTTGCTTCAGAAAGCAGCATGTGTGTTTGAAGTTCCATGAAGCATTTTGGGTTTAGCAGAATTCAACATTAAAAACAGCACCTTGATACCAGCAGTAACTCATCGCAGAGAGCTTGGATTGTTTGCATTCTCTGACCATTTTTAAGGTATTGTCAGAGCAGAGCATCCTGCCAGAAACGGCCCCTTCATTCCATGAGGTTCCAAAAACTGTCAGGGTTCCTTTGGTTCCATGAGGTTCTGGGGTGTCACAATGACTCTGATGATTTCATGAGTTTCCACTATTTTCCAGGATTCCTTTGGTTCCATGAGGCTTAGGAGAGTCACAATGGCCCCTTGGTTCCAGGAGGTTCCCCAGTGTAACAATGGCACCTTGATTCTTTGACATTCCACAGGGTCTCTTGGATCCTTTGGTTCCTTTAGGCCTCGCAGTGTCACAATAGATCCTTGATTCCACCATGTTCCAAAATATCCCAAGGTTGCCTTGGCTCCAAGAGGCTCCCCACTGTCCCACCGGCCCCTGGATTCCAGGAGGCCCTGCAGTGTCCCAATG
>NW_020905519.1:0-756 GCF_003984885.1 Neopelma chrysocephalum | reverse complement strand
AGTGACTGGCTGGGGAGATGAGGGGAGAGCAGTGCCTGTTGTCTGCCCTGACTTCAGCAAGGCTTTTGACCCTGCCTCCCAGAACACCCTCACAGGTAGCTCAGTGTTATAAGTAAATGAAATTAGGCTGAAATATAGCAATAAAAAATTTATTGAAGATTTATATAAAAGGCAAATAAGCAAAACAGCGCTGGGTGCCGGGGAGACCCCTGCTCCACTCACGGCCCGCAAACACAGTGAGTAAAAACAGTAACTTTTATTCCCTTATCAATTCCCCTCCCATAGTCACTTGGTATCCCTCTATTGGATCCGAGTTTGCAGGTCTGGTTCTGGGTGGTTTCCCTGCAGGCCCGTTTCAGTTGCCAGGTGCTTTCCTTTCCACAGTTTTAATCAGTCCTTCGTCCTTGAGGCCCAGTGTGTAGCTTAGTGTGTAGATATCTCCGGATGTCCATCTTGGATTCTCTGTATCGTTCTCGTACTGGACCTTTCGATCCTTGTCCTTCCCTTCATTACTTTATGTGTGTGCTAGGAGACAATATGCTTTTAGAAAAATAAGATACAAAATACTTATTCAGCAAGGCACAATAACTTGTCTTGTCAGCTTAAGAACTGCAAGCTGTAGGACTATCAGCCTATGATGCTGACAGATTAATGAACCATTCTGCAACTTACAGTCCCCCAGCCTTAACAGAACATTGATTACAATAATATATATATAGGAATATAACATGCAATACAATTTGATGAGTAAATTAC
>NW_020905518.1:0-300 GCF_003984885.1 Neopelma chrysocephalum | reverse complement strand
CCTCCTCTCCTCGCCCCACCCTCTTGGACCGCTCCACCACCTCTACCCTTCCCTGAAGACTGTGATTCACACATTTATATTTGGCCCCGAATAAAAAACTTCTAGGCTTCCTTCCCATTCGCAGGGATAGGAACAGCCCACGCGTTATCCCTTCTCACCCACCTCGGTTGTTAGCTCACCAAGGAAGCGAATGCAACCACAACGGCGATAGAGGGCTTGTTGGCAGACACTCAAAAATTAAAAGAAGTTAGCTTACAAAATCGTGCAGCCATTGACTTCCTACTCCTGGCACATGGGCAT
>NW_020905517.1:0-1649 GCF_003984885.1 Neopelma chrysocephalum | reverse complement strand
ATTGAGCAAAGAATTGCTGAGAAAAAAAAGCAGCCAGACAAAGAAAAGGAGAAGCATAAGGACCAAGGAGTTGAAGAACAACTTACTCCCCAGCTTGATCTGCAAACTGGCAAATTTCTGCCATCTCTTTATGGGGACATTCCATCAGAGCTCATTGGGGAACCCCTGGAGGATTTCGATCCGTACTACAGTGATCACAAGGTTAAAACTTCCAAAAGTATTTCTTTGATTTCACTTTGTCTGCTGAACTCTTAAGAGATAGTAAAGGCTCTAGTTGGGAGATGCTGGGCTTTGATTGTTCTGCAGACAGGTCTTTTAACATTCCTGACATCTTTTGGGGCAGGAGTGCTAAGGTGTGCTCTGCTTTATGCCATGAAGAGGTATCTTCAGTTCCAGTCAGCAGTCAGATTTAATGATGAGGGCATAATACACGATTGATACACTTCTACAGGAAATATATTCTTGGATAAGGGATGCTTTGTTTTGCAGAGCAATTCCTATGATGCCTGTGAGGCTGAACTGCCTGTGGTATAAAGAGTACCTGTCCAAGAGTAGATCATTTTGGAATTGCAGAAGCTTTCACTGAAGTACAAAGATTATACCAATTAGGGGAGACATATTTGAGATATTTCCAGCACTCTGTGTAGCAAAACTATGTATTTGCATCGTTGTAAGTTAATTTTCTGTTATTTTATGTCTCATTGGCTTTGTTTATTGTGCCATATTTATATTGCAAATCATTCATGATATTTCATTTTTACATGTAGCACAAGTACAGAGCTGTTTGGAACTTGAGGTAGCTTGGAGGGAATTTACAGTGTTTAATTTGGGGATATTTCAAATTTTTAATTTTCCTTTGGATGTCTGGGATTCTGGCAGTCCTACACAATGTGTATTTTGCAAATAAGCTTTTGTAGCCTAAAGAACTATCCAAGAGTAAGGTACTTCTGAGTGTGACTGTGACCATTTTTGCAGTCCTAGAATAGTAATTACTAGTTAATTGCTTTAAGTAGTTAAATTACTTTGACCAAGTGAATATGGTCACTTGCTCTTCACATTCATTCTCATGTCTGCTTCTTCCTCTCAGGCAATAATGCACTTTTGTAGAGTTGTTGTCTTTCCTTCCAAATGTGTATGGCCAGGTCACAACTCCAAGTAAGAAAACAGGAAAGCTTTTCTCATAATTGCAGTTCGATGTAGTTCTAGATGCAGACTTGAAAACCTGAACATTTACTTTTTTGGGAAATTTTAATTAATTTAAAAATTTCATATCCTTTGAATCTTTTCTTTGTAGACTTTTATGGTGATAAATAAAAAGAGGACTATTTTCCGGTTTACTGCCACACCTGCCTTGTGTATATTTGGTCCTTTTAATCCAGTCAGAAAAGCAGCAATTAAAGTTCTGACCAATCCATATCCTTTCATTGTTTTCCCTTATTTAAATTTTAAAATATTCTGTATCATTTTCTGTCATTCTGTTCCTCTCTTTATATTATTATGAATGTAAGCTTATACGGCTGTGATAGAGATTTTCTAAAAGTTATATTGAATCTTATGTTACAACAGCTGAGATATTAATGTAGTATTGGTGAAAATGTGAAAAAGCTGATATTTAAAATCAATTTTGCAGATATTGGTATGAAACAACC
>NW_020905516.1:0-306 GCF_003984885.1 Neopelma chrysocephalum | reverse complement strand
GTTCTTAGTTCAGGCTGCAAAGAAAAGGGAAAAAATCAAGGAAGGGGATTTTACTGCTTTGCTTTGACTACTGCTGAAGTCGGCAGGTTCGTGTCTGCCCCTCTCCGTTTCTCTCTGGGGTCACTCTGTGCTGTTGCCTCCGGGCTGCCGCTTGCTCCCTCCTTCGCCTCCGGTCCCGCTCGGACTTTTCCTGGAGCCCCCCCAGGGGTTCTGTGGGATCCTCTCCGCCGCCCACGCTCCACAGCCCCGGTTTTTGCATACCTCGTGCGCTGCTTGTGTTTGTTTTTCCCGGTGCCTCTTTCGTTT
>NW_020905515.1:0-1380 GCF_003984885.1 Neopelma chrysocephalum | reverse complement strand
ACTCTTCTCTCTCCTAATTCAGGCCAACAGAAATCCGTGTCTGGTTTAGTGGACACTGGGGCTGACGTTTCAATAATCTCTACCAAAGATTGGCCCAGCACCTGGGGTACAACAAGACCAGCTGTCGACATCCAGGGACTAGGAGGGTTCAAAATTCCTCTCCAGAGCATTTTACCACTTCTGGTCCAAGGCTCACAGGGTAAGGTAGCTTCATCTAAGCCTTTTATATTGGACATTCCACTAACCCTGTGGGGCAGAGATGTAATAACACAGTGGGGAATTATCTTATCCATTCCAAATTTGGGATGAGGGTCACTGGAGAGCCGCAAGCACCACCTCTCACATGGACATCAAACACACCAGTGTGGATAAACCAGTGGCCCCTCAGAGGAGAGAAATTGCGGCAAATTCATAATTTGGCAAAAGAACAAATAGACAAAAAGAGGTTAGTCCCCACAAACACTCCATGGAACTTTCCTATTTTCACAATCAAAAAATCATCCGGAAAATGGAGGTTATTGCATGATTTAAGAGAAGCCAACAATATCATAGAGCCGATGGGAACCCTCCAAGTTGGGCTACCCTCCCCTGCCATGCTCCCAGCTGAATGGTCACTTGTTATTTTAGACATTAAAGACTGTTTTTTTAATATCTACCTCCATCCTAATAATACACACAGATTTGCATTTTCCATCCCAGCTATTAATGCAGCTGAACCCTCCAAATATTTAAGTTGGCTCACGTTGCCTCAGGGCATGAAAAATAGTCCCACAATATGTCAATCTGTTGTGTCCAATATAATTGAGCCAGTTCGATCTCAATTTCCTGAAGCTATCATTTTTCATTACATGGATGATTTATTAATTACCGCCCCTAATACTGACAAATTGACACTGGTACATGAATCTGTGAAAAAAACCCTGGGTAATCATGGCTTAGAAATAGCTCCAGAAAAAGAACAAAAAATTTCCCTGTGGAAGTACCTTGGTCTGATAATAGATGAGAGAACATTTAGGCCTCAAGCAGTAACCTTGCCCACCCAAAATAAAAACACTAAACGATCTGCAGTCTCTTTTGGGAAATCTCAATTGGATACGATCCTTTTTTGGTTTCTCAACAGATTTTTTAGCTTCTTTGTTTCAACTCCTTAAAGGAGAAGCAGAACTAACTTCTCCTCGGCACTTGACACCAGAAGCAGAGAATATTATTGAAGTGATCAATCAAAAAATTTCAGAACAACAGGTAAACAGGAGAGTGGAAGGATTACCTACTGCATTGCTAATCTTTCGTGGACCAAAACAGCCTTTTGCTGTAATAGGACAATTGGACTCAAAAAACAAAAAATTTCTTTTGTGGGAATGGGTATTTCTCAGTCACCAG
>NW_020905514.1:0-680 GCF_003984885.1 Neopelma chrysocephalum | reverse complement strand
GGCTCCAAATGACCTCAAAACAGCCCCAGAATGGCTCCAAATGGCCCAAAAATGGCTCCAAAATGGCTCCAAAACAGCCCCAAACTGTCCCAAAACGGCCCTAAATGTCTCCAAACTGTCCCCAAATGTCCCAAACTGTCCCCAAATGATCCCAAACTTTTCCCCCAGCGCATGGAGCAGATGCTGAGCTCGTTCCAGAGCGACCTGAGCAGCCTGAGCTGGGAGATCCGGGACCAAACCAGGCCCCAAATGGCCCCAAACTGCCCCAAAATGGCCCCAAATGGCCCCAAACTGTCCCCAAATGATCCCAAACAGTCCCCAAACTACCCCAAACTGTCCCCAAATGGTCCCAAACTGTCCCCAAATGATCCCAAAGTGTCTCCAAATGGCCGTGAAATGGCCCCAAACTGTCCCCAAATAATCCCAAAGCATCTCCAAATGGCCCTGAAATCACCTCAAAATGGCCCTAAAGTGTCCCCAAATGGCCTCAAAATGACCCCAAATGATCCCAAAATGGCTCCAAATGGCCCAAAATGATCCCAAAGGCCCTAAAATGGCCCCAAATGATCCCAAAGTGTCTCTAAATGGCTGGAAATGGCCCCCAAATGACCTCAAAACAGCCCCAGAATGGCCCCAAATGGCCCCGAAATGATCCCAAAGTGTCTCTAAATGACCCCAAA